>NW_009728332.1:7791-13798 GCF_000703405.1 Apaloderma vittatum
AGCCCTGCCCCAAAGAGGCACCCACTGGGCACTGACCGATGGCCAGGAAGGCGTCCTTCACATCTCCCGACATCCGCTTCCTGATGGCGTGCTCCACGTCATGGTTGGTCATTTTGATGAACTCCTGAAACACTGGGGATGGGGGAGAGGAAAGGGGTCACCACTGAGCTGCTCCGGTCCAGCCCTGGGTGCCCAGGAGACTTGGCCCTCAACCATGGAGACTTCTGGACTAGATAGGACTAGAGTAGGCTTGGGTGACCTCAACTGTCCACCTCAAGTGCAAGGCCATGCCATCACCTACCATTGCCCCATCCCCACCCCTGCTGGGGACACAGGGCTCAACCTTGAGGAGACCCCAATCTCCTGCTGCCCAAGAGTCCCACCCAGCCCAAATCGAAGCACTTGTGTTGCAGGTAAGGGTCCGGCAGTGGTGGAGAAACATGCTCCTACCTCTGCGGAGGTGAGGGTAGCTCCGGGTACAGAGGATGCTGAGGAATCGAGTCTCCAGGGAGTCGCTGGAGTCATTGCTGGAGACATCAGCAAGTTTCTGGGAAAGCAACCGAGAATGAAGTGGGAGGCAGGGGGACAGGCATAGCACAGAGGAACAAAGATGTCAAACAGCTCTTCCTGGGACAGCCAGTCCTGAACAGCTGCAAAGCAGGTGTTCTTTTATGAGCAGGAAAATAAGTTGGAGTTTTTTGACCAATAAAAGGCATTTTCTATGCATGGATGTGGAGGTGCACAGCTGCACACTCACACATTACCTCGGAGAAAATATGTGCTCCAGTTTTTATGAAAAAAGCTTTGCAATGCTTATGGTTAAAGGCTTCTTTTTGTCCTTTTGGGAGGATGTTTTGTGGGTGACTGATGCTGAACAGGGAATTCAGAGCTGTCAGACACAGGAGCCACCCTCCGCCCTGGCCCACAGCAGTGCTGCCCACAGGTGAAACCATGGCCCCTCTGCTGTGGGGCTCAGCGGTGAGGCTGTAATCACACACATTAGGCTATCGCTGTAGAAAGCTGCTCCTTCCCCGATTCCCACTTCTGGTGAGCCACGGAAGGCAGCCCTGAGTCCTGTGCTGCCAGGAGCATGGATCCTGCATGCAGGCAGTGGGCAGGATTGGTGCCCAATCCCTCCCAAGGGCAGGAAGGTGGCTGTCTCTCCTGCCTGACACTGCAGGGAAATGCCCTCATGTAGGTGCCATCTGTCCCCTTGCCACCCATCCTGATGCCAGGACCCTGGAGCCCCAAGCAAGCGAGCACAGCCCGTGTGGCCAGATGGGCCCAGCATGCGAGGCTGCTATTCCCAGCCCCACACCCAAGGAGCACAGCATCCTCTCAAACATGCAGAACGCTGAGGAGCAAAAGGGCAGGCACTCACCAGGGTCTCAGCAACAACCTGGGAGAGAGAAAGAGAGAGACAGGAGTACAACAGGGTCAAAAGGTGCTGCTCAACCTTTATCCTTCCCTGACAAAGCAAGGGAAGTCTAGCAAAATCCCCCAGAATGACCTGTCCCCAGCTCCCCTATGAGTTGGCCTGATCTTAGGACCTGCATCCTCCTCCAGGTTGGCCTCTACACCCCTACCTGGGGTGGGAGGGTGGTGTTTGGCTCAGCAAAGACAGCCCCCTCCTACCCCAGGGGCTTGCGTACTAGCCTGTTACTCCTTGGGGAGCATCCTTGCCTGGCCCCGCACCGAGCCTGCCGCCTCTGCCAGGCACAGGCAGCGGGAGGAAAGGAGGAGCAGCTTCGCTCACAAAACACAGTGTGGCTCCTAGCCAGCTGCTGCCCGGCTGGCTCGTCCCTGCATTTGTCTGCCATCCCTGGCTCTCTCTTTCTCTGCAGCAGGTCAAGGGGAGCGGCAACACATGGCGCGGGGTGCAGGCAGCGCTGCATCCGCTCCCTCTGCCGGCAGCAGCCCCGCCGGGGGAGCTGCACGTCTGCCCACAGGGGCTGGAGCAAGACAGCGAAGCGATAGCTCGGGTTTGGTCCTGCACAGAGCTCCCCAGCTCCTTTTGGGAAAGGGCTTGGCCCGAAGGAGCAGGAGGCCAAGGCGCATGGTGCAAAGGTCACAGGTTGAGCCAGGCAATGGGGCCCCAGCACCCCCTTGCACTGTTTCTGGCTTCCCCGTCCAGTCCTGGCTCACCACGGCCCAGTAAAGATGAGGCAATGGTTTGCCGGCTGGGACTGGCATCCCAGCCTGCTGGCAGGGTGAATTACAGAATGGTTTGGGTTGAAAAGGACCTTAAAGATCATCTAATTCTAATGCCCCTGCCATGGGCAGGGACACCTCCCGCTAGATCAGGTCAGCTCAAAGTCCCTTCCAACCTGGCCCTGAACATCTTAGGCTTCAGGGTTGCCCCACGCACAACACCAAGAGGTGGGTGGCTCCTCCAGACCAGCTCAAAGCTGCCTTTGAAGCTCAAGGACCAGATTTCAACATCAGTGTGTTTTATTGGACCCTGAAGCAGCACCTCCACACAAGAAATGGTGAAGTCTCTGACTGGGAGCTCCCTGGGGCTGGGCCCTGGGGCTGCTCTCACAGGCTGCAACTTCCCTGTACGTGGAGGAGCAGAGCCCAGGGCATCAGAAATCAGGTCAGGGAGCTTTACCTCCAAGGATGTCGCTTCACCTGGCATCTCCCCCTGCAGCTTACAGAGACCCTGCCCCAGCAGCATTTGCTTCCCAGAGGATGTTACTTCCAAACCAGGGGATGCAACATCCTCATTTTTTTGTTTTTATGCAGAAACTGTAACAGCATGGCCAGTGTGGTTCTTACCTTGGCATCTTCATGTGCCTGTGTCAGGTTCTCTGGTCCTTCGTCGCGGTTGCCCTGTGGTTCAATACAAAAGTCATGGAGCTGGGGAGAGGACATCTCCCAGGAAAGCCCCAAGTGAGGGGGTGGCAGCCAGGATCCAGCAGCCCTGCCCAGGCAGGCAGTGATGCTCTGTCTTCTCCACAGCCACTCTCCTCACAGACCCTCACCACTGCCCACAGCAGGGAGGGGACAAGCCCCAGCAAGGGAACCACCCTTACCAGAGCCAGGGAGACGAGAATCCTCTTGAAATGTCCTGAAGTGTCAGAGCTCAAATCATCTTCCAGGCGCTTGTGGTAGGCTGTGGAGACAGAGGACAGCTGAACCCTGCCCCCTGCCTGCAGATCTGCTTCCCACCCACCAGTACCCGTTGTGCCCATGATCCCCATGGCAGCTGTGGATGGGGGTGACCATCCTCCAGCCTCTACATGGCTGAAAATGCCTCCATCTGCTATTTTCAGGCCCAGGGAGGAGGGAATCACCCCAGCAGCTATAATGCACAAGCACAGCTTCATGCTCCAGGTGCTCCAGAGGGAAAGGGATCATCATGAAAGAGCTCTCAGAGGAGGAGACATTGGTGGCAGAGCTGCGGCAGGCTGCCAGGACATGGAGACAGGCCAGGACCAACACTTTGCTGGGGGTGACTGGTCACAGCCATCAGTTCAAAACTTTGGGCTCTCTGTGGGGAGAAGAGGCTGCAGATTTAACCTGGAGCTTGCAGCCCTTGTTCTGTATGGAGAAAGGGGCATGGATGGATGGGAAAGAGAAATGCAGAGTCTGGGGCGGTAAGAAATCACAGGATGGATTTGAGGACTCCTTCCAGCCTCATCTCAGGTTTCCACTTCTCTTTAATGAGCTGTTGGACCTGGGTAAGGACTGCTCTTGCCTGGAAGGACTAATAGATCTTCACAGCACGAAGCCATGGATCCAACCCAGAGACAAAAGTTGTGCCCCAGGCTCTGGAAACAATCTTGTACAACATTAAATATGGTCCATGCCCACGACCTGGGTGTCTCTCCTGTTCCATACCTTCCTGATACGCCTCATTGATAGCCTTGATCTCCTGATTGTTCCGCGTGGCCATGATTTCGATGAGGACTTTCTCATCTGTACCAGCCCCCTGGAAGAGAGTAGAATGGTGGGACGCTGCCAATGCCAGCGCTGTATGGGGACGCAGTAGCATCACCCTGCCAGTGCCACGCAAGGGGGAGCTGCTCTAAACCCAGGGCTACCACATGCCAGAAGTCCAGAAAATGGCCCGGAGAGCTGGAAATAACCAGCATGAAAGTGTCCAAATGTGCTCCTAGTGGGATCCTAACTGGTGTGACTGGTAGCTAGTGGGGCATGCCACCGGTTTGCCCCTACCTTGGCTGCCTGCACCTAGCAGCGCACTGCTCCCACTGCAAAGCAGGGATGCTCTGGAAAGCAGTGGAGACCTCTGAGACTTTGTATACAAACTGGCTAGACCATGCTGGGCTATAAAGAGGCCAAAGTGGGCTCCCAGCATGTCCTGGTGCTTTCTGCTGTTTTCCTTCCATATAAGAGAGAAAAGCCTAGGGATGGGTGAAGCTGGGGTGCTCCAGCAGTCCCAGGCCACCAGCAGTGTGGGTACGACCACAGTGAAAACCCTTGTCCTCACATGCTGAAGCTGATACCACCAGTTACCTCCACAGCCTTCCGCAGCTGCTTGGCATCATACTGCGCCGGCGTCAGCATGAGCCCGAGGATCAGCTTGGCCAAGCTGCCCGACAGCTCGGATTTCAGGTCTGCCATCAGGTCCTGCAAAAGCGTTTGAGGGTTCAGTCCCCGGCTCCAAGGACAGAGCAGCCAAGGCAACACTGGGGAAAAAACAGGGGAGCAGAGTGTGGAGGTGGGAGACATCTGGGAAGACCCTTGGGCCAGTTTTAAGGTCACATTTTAGGGGTGCCTCTGGGGAGATCCTGGCTCTGGAATTCTCTAAGCAGGACCAAGGCCTCCCCTTGGGCTGGTGGAGCACCCAGAGCGGGAGGATGCTTTGACAGCTTGGCCTTCAAGTCATGCTGGGACAAATCAGGGTGCCCTGGCTGCCCACCCCTCCCTGGGCAGGATTTTTTTCAGCAAGCGGCACATCTCTGCATGGGAGGGGGAAAGATGCAAGCAGAAGGAAGGAACGGGGCAGGGGAGCTAACAGTACCCTGCCGTAGTGAGCCTTGTAAGCCTTTAGAATCTGCTGCCTCTGAGCATTGCTCCTCTGTGTCACCACCTCGATGATGGCCCCTTCGTCCGTGCCTGCAAGGACAGTGGTGATGCTGGGGAGAGCCAAGGGGGACAACAGAGCCACACTGTGTCACCCCTGACTATAGGCCCATCTCCACCCCTGCAAACTGTGGAGGTGGGAAAGGCAGAGCTCCCACAGCTCCAAAACCATCTTTATTCCCCCTGCAGCAGCTTTCATGCAGCCCTGCATGGTCCAAGGTGGGGTTTTTGCCCCAGGAGCTCTTGAGGAGCAGCGGGAAGGGGCTGAGCGCACGATCCCCACTTACCCAGGCCCTTCATGGCCTTCCTCAGCACTTGTGCGTCCCCGTCATCGTTGAAGCTTCCTGCAGGCTGCACGGTTCCTCGCAGCTGTGGGTACACAAAGGGGTTTGGGTTCATCCCTGAGCTGGGTGGAGTGGAGGGACAGGGATGGACACGGGAAGGGGAGGTGCCACCCAGCAAGGCGAGGCCAAAGCAAGTTGTGTGTTAGTGCAAGCACCTGGGGCTCAGTGAGGATGTCCCCACCACCGTCACCCCTTCCATCAAGGGGCACACCACAGCCAGGCCAGCAGAGAGCAGGGAGAAGACAGCAACAGACAATCCCTGGAGTCTCAGTGTCCTGCTTGGTGTAACACCCACCTCCCCTAGCACTGGGACCACTTGGCTGGGGCTGACTGCATCAGCTGGGAGCCAGAAGAGGAGTCATTGAAAGGACGCCCGCTCCTGCCCTGTAATTCTACCCTCCTGCATCCTTACAGCTCCCAGCACATCTCCATCCTCGCCAATGCATAGGGCTCAGGGTGACTGTTCTGCACATCCCAAAGCACCCTTTTGTGGGTGCCTCCAGCTGCATGCAGGGTGCCGGCTCTCCGCGTGCCCTGTGGTCAGGGTGGGCTGCCCTGGGGAGCAGGTGGTCTCCAGCAGACACGGGAGCCAGGGCTGCACATGATGCATCACA
>NW_009728333.1:0-373 GCF_000703405.1 Apaloderma vittatum
TGGTGAGGGGCAAGAGGTGATATCTAAGAGTTTTAACAACCAAGAGAAACTGTGACCCAGCCAGGCGCAAGCAGAACACCCCCTGCTGATTTGGAGGCGCTCCTCCGCGCCGATGAGCCTGCTCAGCCCCTCAGCACCCAGCTCGCTGCCGCAGAGGTTTGGAGGAGGGGCAGAGAGGAAAATTAGAGAAGTCACAATGGCTGTACCTGAGTGAGAAGCGGCCCCCGGATGCGCCGCAGGACGGCTGAGCTGTCCCAGATGCTGGAATTCAGCCCTCCAGGCTGCTGGAAAACACACGGGGAGTCACAGCACGGCGCTGCCAGGGCCTGCCAGGCCTGAGCAACCCCCCTCTAAACCTCCCCAACTCCGCACC
>NW_009728334.1:0-215 GCF_000703405.1 Apaloderma vittatum
GTCCAGCCCCAGGTGGGTGAACTCGTACTGCAGGAAGACGCGGAAGTTCATGTTCTCCACCGAGTGCACCACGATGTTGATGAACTGCATGCAGGCCACCTGCGGCACGGGGACAGGCTCAGCACGGCCACCAGCACCACGAGGTGGCCCGGTAGCCCTTGGGGACACAGTGGTCTGGGGACTGCGCGGTGGATCAGTGGCCCTCGGGGGAACGG
>NW_009728335.1:0-239 GCF_000703405.1 Apaloderma vittatum
GAGCAGCCGGGGGCTCGAGGGAGCTTTAGGGACACAGCCCTTGGCTCAGGGGGCTCAGCGCCAGTCCCACCTAAGGTGCTCTGTCCTTGCTGCCACCCCTTTAGCGGGGCTGATCCCCCCAGATGCCACCTTGTACTTCGATGTGGTCATGCTGGACATCTGGAACAAGAAGGACAAGCTGCAGATCACCACCCTGTCCAAACCGGAGCGCTGCAACCGCACAGTGGAGAACTATGACT
>NW_009728335.1:330-849 GCF_000703405.1 Apaloderma vittatum
CCGGGACCGGGTGGACACTGGCCCAGGCAGGACACAGAAGTCCTGATGCTGCATCCCTGCACCCCAGCACGGCCAGTGCAGCGATGTGACCCTCAAACCAGCTCCTGCATGGTCCCGCTTGGGGCGGGGGAGCTGGTGTGAGCTCAGAGCCATCCCCCCTCATCCCTCTCCACCAGCTACAGCAAGGACAGCACCTACGACACCTACGTGGGCACGGGCTGGCTGATCAAGGGCATGGACCAGGGGCTGCTGGGCATGTGTGCCGGGGAGAAGAGGAGCATCATCATCCCCCCGTTCCTGGCCTATGGGGAGAAGGGCTACGGTGAGTTGGGCATCACCCTGTCACACCCAGCCCCTTCCCTCCCAGCTCTGCACAGAGCCCCCATGGCACATCAGGACCCTTACCTGGGCTGACACGTGTCCCCTCCCCAGGGACCGTGATCCCACCGCAGGCGTCGCTGGTGTTCAGCGTGCTGCTGGTGGACTTCCACAATCCCAAGGACGGCGTCTTCCTGGAGC
>NW_009728335.1:942-1222 GCF_000703405.1 Apaloderma vittatum
GAAGTGGCTGGGTGGGGACATCGGGGGGACGCCGGGGGGTGTCCCCTCCTGCCCTGTGCTCGGCAGCCGACTGCGAGGAGAGGCTGGAGAATGGGGTGGGGGGTCGGTAGAGCAAGGGCAGCAAGGCCCATGAAACTGGCTGAGCAGATGATGCCTGTTTGCAGCATTCCGAGGAGCAAAGTTTGGCTCCTGGGGGGGCAGGGCAGAGGCCAGGAGAAGGGGTTGGGGTGCTGGGGGGCACCTGAGGGGCCAGGCTCTCCTGCACGATGGCGCCGGGGGC
>NW_009728336.1:0-4852 GCF_000703405.1 Apaloderma vittatum
AGGAGCCCTCCCCAAACCGAGGGGAAGGAGCACGAAGATGAACGGGGGCTGGAGCGTCTCTCTTACAGGGAAAGGTCGAGAGAGCTGGAACTGTTCAGCCTGGAGCTGAGAGACCTTATAAACGTCTGTAAATGTCTAAAGGGTGTGTGCGGAGAGAACGGAGCCGGACTCTTTTTTTGTCAGCAACGCCCCCTGACAAGACAAGGGGCAACAGGCTCAAGCTGGAACCCAGGGAGTTTCATCTAAATGCGAGGAAAAACTTTTTCCCTGTGAGGCTGACAGAGCCCTGGCACAGGCTGCCCAGGGAGGTTGTGGAGTCCCCTTCTCTGGAGACATTCAAAACCTGCCTGGACGCGTTCCTGGGTAACGTGCTCTGGGGACAGCCCTGCTTTGGCAAGGCCTTGGACTAGATGATCCCTAGAGGTCTAGGAGCCAGGCCGCTTCTTTGAACCATCGAGGGGACTCTTCCTCGCCGTGCTGCCTGCCTGATCAACACACGCTTTTTTGGAGACGTTTTGGTGAGTGTTCTCCCCTTGCCACAGGAGCGCGGAGCCGGGCTGCAGTGCGAGCACAAGGAGATGTGTGAGAGGTGGCTTCCGCAGTGAAATTACTCTCTGCAACCCAGGGCTGGATTTCTTGTGGTCACTGTGGGGGCAGCCCAGCCTGTCGCCCACGCCTTGCCCCTGCAGAATCTTTCTGGAGCCCATCCCAGAGTCCCAAACCTGACCCAGCTCTGGCACAAGGCTTCCTGACCTGTCTGTTGTGGTACCTAGCCAGCTCTTTGACTGGGTATTGATAGTGAAGACACAGTGTAGCTATTCTTAGAAAATAACAGGACATTTGATGTTTTTAACTTCTTTCACTGCATTTTATTATTCGTAATGATAGCTCCAAACTTATTTCATGTACCTATGTTAAGAAGTTACTGCAGTGGAGGAAAATCACTTTCACTTTATTTTTGTACTTGGCAAAACAAAGGTGAGAAGAGAAGCAGTTAAGGTAAATATTTTGATTTTTAAGTGGTTAGACAAGAGGACTTTTATCCATGAATTTTTTCACAACAGCAACAAGGGAACATTTTAACTGTCACCTATTTTACTTGTGAATACAGCAAGAATCGTATCTCCACTCTATGCCCTTGCACATGCCTTCTGTAGTGATTCTGGCTTTAATTCTAGTATGAACTAGACAGGCCTCATCTAGAGAAAAAAGCAATATAGAGAAAATGGAAATTCCCCACAAAGTCAACTTTTCATTAATTAAAGTTTTCCGTGAATGATGCCATACTACCCGTGGTGCTTAGTCAGCGAAGTTTCATCTTAAAAAGATAAAATAACATTTTCTTTTTGCTCTAAATCTTCAGCTGCAGTGGGGTCCTTAAAAGTTGACAGTGGGCATAGTCAGTATTCACCTGGACAACTCCTCCAGCTTTAATTTGGGTTTTGGACAGGTTGAGCACACTGTAGGCATGCCTGGACGTTTGGCCCTCCTGAGCAGTTTGTCACTGAGGAGGCAGATAACTGTAAACTCAAAGCGAAACCATTTCACACCTCTTCTCTTTTCTTTTTTTTTTTTTAACCGCCTGATGTCCCTAGTTTAGGTAGGTTTAAATAAATGGAGAAACATCTCCTACGTAATGCCTGCTTTCAAGTACACACTAATAGTATGTATACATTGAAGTGCCATTTAATAGAAAGACAAGCAGCATCTGAAAGCACATAAGCCTAATTGATTCCAGATGCAACTGGCCTGGATTTTGTTTCCTCTTATTCCAACTTTCTGACCTTGTAAAAATTATCTTGATTGTGTTATATTAAAACAAGGCCATGATCTTGCAAAAACTACCATGTGTGCTAGTGCTGAGAGGTACCGAGCGAAGTACTCTGCACGGAGCAAATGCTGACAACATGAGGCCCTAAGTTCGTTCATTTGTTTTCCTTTGCTTATATCTAATCGTGCTGAAGCAATAGTCTCACTTCTGCTAAAAGCTGAATCTGTTTTTTTGTTTTTAAAGGAGGTGAAAAATGTGTAGTAAAACTTAAAATTTGAGCTGAACAATGGGTATTTAATTCTTGCAGCAGTTCAAGCTACTGGGATTTTATGGCATTGAGACCAGGGTAAAGTGCAGGGAGGATTAAAAATATGTATTGTCTGTCATTTTTTCAGTACTTTTGTATGTGTCTGTGTAGTGGTATCTTTGTTTTTCAGAAGACTGTTTCCAGGGATTGGTAGAAAAGTTTAAGGACTTACTGGCTTTGATGATAACCTTTCCGATAGCATTGTGCCTTTGTATAAACATGTAAAAAAGACACAGGACAGCATAAAGTGTCCAGTGTGCTGATATCTTTGGCACTGGAGAACTTCCAAGTGTAATTATATTTTCTCCTTGACAAAAATCCAGGGCCCAGGTACACCGATCCTTTTATTGCAATAACTGCTGCTGCTGTTCCTTCTATTTGGGAATCTGTGGCTTGCTGGCCTTAAATCTTTGTGAAGAGTTGTGACAGAAAAAAAACCGTATTTCCAGCGTGTTGAACTGAACAGATGATCCCTCTCTTTATTTCTCTCAACGCTCTCCTTTTGTTTTACTCAGGATCAAGGACAAACTATGTACTTGTGCCATTGTCAGCGCGCTCCCATGGGGCAATCCTTGTAAGCGCTGGGATCGCCTGTTTGGTTGCACGGAGGTTTATGAAAAGCAGCTCCAGGTGGAAGTGGGCCTTTTCCTGCTCCTCCCTCCATCCTGCCGCAATTCCCTTTCATCCAAGCCCAGAGAAGTGCCTGCCTTTCAGACTAAGCTACAAATGTTGTGATCACTTCACCACGATATTAGAATATCCACCTTTACTTCACTGATGTTCTGGGGAGTTTGCTTGTTTAAAATGTAGCATGTCAGCTTAGAGTGGTCGTACAACAGCAAATGTAACTTGAAAAATTAAGCCTGCCTCTGAAGAAAACGAGCAGCTTTTATGCATCGTTAAACTTGGTTTCTAAGAAGTTGGCATCAATACGGCTGCCATCGTGGTTGGGCTTTTTAGCTCCTTTGTCAACATCTCTTATTTCTGTACAGAATGCAAGGTAGCCACAGTCTGTGGTGTGTTATTTATTAAATAAAAAAAACCTGACAGCACTTGCAGTGTTCTGACTCAAAAGTCACGTTGGTAACCTATTACGCCAGAGATTAAATGATGAATATTGATGCTAACACTGTGTCTATTGTCTTTATCTTCTAGCAACCCTTTTACAGCTTTTCTGTTGAGTTGAAGGTACAACCCTGCTGCTTTAGAAGCCGTGACGTAATCCATGCTCTTGGTGCAAAGAAACATGGCGTGTTCTGGCTTGCATTTTTAAAGAGAGAAAACAATTGGTCCATTGCTTAAAAGCCCTCCTGTTCCATGCGGTGCTACCACGGCGTGTGACCCATAGCGTTGGGGATGCCGCAGACATCCCCTTCCTCTTCTGCAACCACAGGATGAAGCCAGGAGGTCTTTCATGCCTTAAGTGAAATAAGCAAGTTCTGTTCATCCACCAAGAACGTACCAGTAAATATAATGATTGTGTAAGTTGCTTGTAATACCTGAAGCATAAACAAGCTTGTACGTAGGAAAGGTGAGTTTCTGGCAGGTTCCCAGGGGAGTTCCCTCTGCGCTGCAGAGCTGAGGCGTTCCTCTTTAAGGATAAGACAAGTTTTAGATATTTACACAAGACAGAAACCAAAAAGGCGTGGAACGGAGGGATAAAAAAATGAGGTGCCTGCTGGAGGCGGTGGTGCTTTTAATGCTGACCCGTGGCTCTAGATTTATTTCTTCATGCCTGGTGCTCGGTGGTACTGAACACCTCTACTTCCAGGTCATGTCAGCACAAGTGACGAGCATGCCGCACTGCGTGGAATCAGACACAACCTCTCTCCTGTGAAAGGTATGCATAAAGTGAGGTGTTCCTGTATCTGTGAGCTGGTGTTATCAGAGCACATTTTGTTAAATTCAGTTTTAAACTGAATATTTGTGAGGTTCAGTTAATGGTGCATTGTTTGAAATACTTTAAGGATGAAACCCTATTTGCCAGGCAGCTCTTTCTTTTCTCACAGTGCAGGTACATCCTTGGCTGGATTGTGAGGAGCTGTGAAGATCGAACAAGTAAGTTGAAGTTCTCACACATTTGCTGAACGTATCTCATATATTTTGAATGTCACAGTACCCACAATAATTAATGCAGGCTACAACGTGAGTGCATTCATTCTCTTTTTCCTCCATATTATGCTGTTTCCATAAGGGTATTGGTTAATATTCAGAATTTTGGCGCTCCTGTTGAATTCTTCCGTGCCAGGGAAGCGAAGACCACGGCTGACAACTTTGCTACCCTGTCACAGCAGAAATCTTCCATAAGCTTTAAACTTAACTCCGTACGAGACTGTTTTCTCAGGGGTGGATCTGAAATAGTGGAAGGAACAATTATTTTCATTTTTTCTCTGTAGAAACACATGGTTATTATAGGTACATCCCTGTATGCTTCTGAAACCAAATTTTTCCATGCATACCCCTCTGGAGAGAGAAAGACCAAGATAGAGAGGGGAAGAGGTAGAAGAGATGTCGCCAATTTCTCTGTGTAAGGCACCAAGATACTACCATGATGAATGTCGTTTAAGAAAACAGAATACTGTAAATCAATGTAATGCTGAGTACGTTTATGAAATGTCTCAATTACATCAGGCTGGGAGGATGGTGACCGCTGCGGCTGATCAGTTTCAGAAATTAAAATGAACTTAATAAATGCTAAAGTGAAAACTTCTTGGAGAAACCAAAGTAAATGGTTATAGGGAGCTTGTAAAGAACCACCAGCAAAATAGCAACGG
>NW_009728336.1:4883-11031 GCF_000703405.1 Apaloderma vittatum
ACGCTTTCGCAACATACAATGCTCTCAGGATTTATCAATAGGTGGCACATGTAAGTCATAGAGAAAGATGTAAAGATGACTCCAGTAAGTGCTAGTAAGACCTCAGCTACACAATTGCCTTCAGTTCTGTGTTCTGTGCTGAAAAATAAAGTGCAGAACAGGGCAAGAAAAAATAAGAGATATAGAATATAAAATGAAATGGTGAGGGAAGGGAGGATGTCAAGCCTGAAAAACAATTTTTAGAGGGAATCGGATACCATTTTCCAGTGTGTAAGAGGTTAGAAGAGGTCTAATCAACTGCTTTTGAATGCTGGGGGAAAGGCAAGATAAATGGTGTCTCAGATCGGATGTTACGAGGGTGGGAGGCTGATTTAAATTGGATATTGGGGTGGGGGGAGGGGGGAGATGCAACAACAACTTTTAAGTCCTTACAGTGAAATAACAGAACAAGCTACTTGGGAAGTTTGAGTATCTGCTTCATGGAGAGTTTCTAAGAACGGGTTAGACAAACATCTGTTGGGGATTGTCTGGGGCTACTTTATCCTGTCTTTGTGCGGCCGGGGGGGACCAGATGGTCTCTTCAGATCCCTCTCAGTCCCTTCCTAGAAGTTTGCCAAGCAGGGAGGGGAGTGGATCTGCGTTTAATGAGAAAACAGTATCATCCTATTAGTTGGTCCTCTTTCAGAATAGAAAAAGAATCAGGGAGAAGCCACATCTAATATATAAGTGTGGGGGTTTTCTAATTGATTTTGACTTGCAATTTCATGAAGCATTTACAGAAAAACATGGAAAAATCCTAAAACTGAACACGTTTAGGGTGTTCCTTACTGCATTTGTAGTGTAATGATTTAAAGAAATATTTTTAAATGTGTCCTTTTCTCAGTGAACCTAAGTATCAAAAATAGCAAGTTTATAATTGTTTTTCAAGGATATTATAAATGGGTGCCTGGCTGTGGGTTTTAAATTGCCTCCTGTTTTAAAACATGTAACGACAACACACGTAGGTATTTCTGACCACATCCAAGAACGTCACACCTGGGTGCTCCCTTGCATGTGCAAACCCAGGAAATAATCATGACAGATCACTCTTGCTCCCCAGTCCACAGAAGGAACGAGTCATTCGGTACCTGCTCTAAAAAAAAGCCTGTCTTTGAAGGAAAGCTGAATGGAAACGTGAAAGTCGGCGCCTTGCTTCCTCGGCAGGTGAACTCAGTGACTGCAGCGGCATTTCCCTCCCTTCCCTGCCTCCCCCGGGGCTGCGCGTTGGGAAGTTCCAGTGAAATGTAGCTGCTGTGGAAAGTCCTGCTCACAGCGGGGCAGGAGGAGACGTGACCTCTTGGCGAGTCAGATCCAATTTTACGGGCGGCTCTGAGTCAGGGTGGAGCCCATGAACTGAACTTTGAATTGAAGAAGGAAGTGATGTTGGTGGCAGCTTGTGTTGCTAAGCAGATGAGTTGCCATATTTTTATGTCAGCTGATAGCTTTGTCGGGTGCGTGACTTCATTCTTAGATATGATGCCTTCCATTTATTAAGGACAAAGGTCAGAAATTGTCAGCGCTGTGATAGTCGTGTCTCTCCATATAAGAAGAGGCACGTTCTACTGAGCTGGCAAAGATGGAAACGGGAGTCCTTAGCGCCACTTCTGCACGGTGAAAGCAAAACTGACCGTGAAACTGTCAGTTCACGTCGTGGTCCAAGAGCAAACGTCCTCACAAGGAGGGATGTTGTGGAGTAGGTCAGTTCCCCAGTGTTGCTCCAGTTTTACAAAAACTCGCTACTATTCCTGACTAAAGAGGTGGCCTGTCTACTACCCATGTGTCTTGTCTCCAGTAGAAATGCGAACTGGAACATGAGCGATCAGCATTTAGATGGAAAGAATGAGAATTTAGATAGAAAATTTTAAATGAAATCAGAGTTTAAATCAGAATTTAGATGTAATCAGGTCTCAAATCAGAATTTAGGTGGAAAGCTAAGTGATCCTGCCCCTTAGTTTGATAAACTAAGCAGTCAATTTGGGAAGGAGAGCAAGGCGTCTATTACCTCTGTGCTGCCGGCGCTCCAGTGGGTGCTGCCTGCCAGCCGTGCAGATCCTGGTGGGTAAGTGTTTCAGGGAGACTTGAAGGTTCGGGAGGTTCGGGGCAGCCACCTACAACTGTGTGTGCACACACACCACCCACCGTGACGGGTCACTGGGTGCTGCCTCAGATGGCATTTCCACCAATTCCCCCATTACATCCTTGAGGGAGCTGCGTGTTGTCACCCTTGTTCTGGGAGAGATTACTGTGTTGGAAAACTTCCACGGAAAAGAAGGCATTTTGGGAATTGTATCAATTCTTCTAGTTGTTATTGGATTCCTGAGGGTGAGGCAGCAAAAACAGTGACGTCCCTCCAGAGAGCTCTGCCCCTCTAAGGCCTGGCAGGTGAAGTGCCATGTGGACACAAGCTGCCAGAGCTTGCTGCCCCCCTGCTTCTCTGGTTCAGTTCCTCAGTGAAGGAGTTCCCTGCCACAGAAGTGGCTGTTTGGGCCCGTTCCAGCTTTTGTCACTCCTGGTGGCTTCAGCTTCAAAAAAAAAAGAAAAAAGAAAAAAGAAAAACCAACCCACACAAGTGTCTAACCTGGCTTGCCCTCCGTTCCCTTAGCTTGCTGGTGCCACAGGGTGGCTCCTTGTAGCACTTGTATTTCTAATGCTTTTAGCTTTTCAGCTGAAATTGTGAAGGTTGCTCTTTCTGATATGAGTCTACGGCTTCCTGGAACTAGCCAAAATCCATGTGCTCTCAGTATTTCAGCGTGCTGTACGCCAGTGAACAATTTCTTCTGAAAAAAGGAATATTGTTTGCCTTTAGAATATGGCACATCATTATCGTCTGTGCCCTTTTGGCCGCTTCAGTGTCTCAAGTCTCACATGCTTCCATTGCTGCCTAATTTTTGAGAAACTTTGAGTAAAACTTTCACTTGTGAAAGAAAAAGAAACCATTTTTCTTTTTCGCTTCATTTGGCTGAAAACACTGTTCAGAGATTAATAAAATGTGAGTGTGTCAGCACTGTGCAATTTTGGAGCCACTTCCCACCAATCATGGGACAAAACACGATGCCTTAGCTCCTCTGAGGCCGCGAAATTGCATCTCGAATACCAAGCCCTGAAGTGCTTGGATGGCAGCTGCTCCAAAGCAACACAAGCTTGAGCTCCTGGTGCAGTTTCACATCTCTCTTTGCACAAGCAGAAGTAAAAGGAAAGGCTGTGAAATGAGAAGTTGTGGAGCTTTGAGTACATCTGTACAGAGTTTCCTTCGGAGCTGCAAATTCCTGTGTCAAAGCAAAAAAAACCCAACCTTTTGGAAGAAGCCAGCTGGAGGGCATGGCATGGGCACAGGCACTTTCTGTCGGAACAGTTTGGACGAGCGCAGTGCTGAGCAGGTGAGGAAGCAGATGCGCTTGACAGAGCTTTTCTCCAGCGGTGTGGGTTGCTCTGAGCTCTCTGTGCACAGTCCTCGGCATTAGCTACTCTCAGAGAAGCCAAATACCTGGATGGGGTTGTCAGAAACAAGGCACAGACCACTGGGACCTTTTTGGCCCGAAGGCCTATGCGTACACAGCTTGTGTGGGGACTCGGCATTGTGAAGTGTCATCTGCCACCTTTGGAAGTGACAGCGTCTAGACCTTAAGATCACATTTCACCATACCTGCCTGTTAAAACAGATGCTGGTTCTTCAAAGTCTGCTGAATAAATAACCTTCCTTCGTATTTTCATGTGATACTAAATCATTTGCATTTTGCAACACTGATGCTTTAAAACGGATGTAAATGCTGCTCGGTAGTCTCTGTGCCGTGCTTCTTATGGAGCACATTAACTTATCTCTGTGTAATTACACCTGTCACACACAGGGACTTGCTCAGCTTTGTATCAAACTCTCCCCACCTTGAAAGTTTACCTGGTTAGGTAAAGTGTAGCAATTTGTCACGGTTTCATTGGTACACATACCCTTGCTCTGCAACTGCCGTTGAAATTCTCAGCCATTAATGCAAATTCTTTCTAATCTGCGAGCCAAATGGCTGCCTACATCAGATGGATTACCTCGTCCCAACAGCATACAAAGGGCTGGGTGGCTACAAGTGAATTTTCATCCCTGTCATCTCTTGGGTATTTTAATAAGCTGTTGCCAGTAAGGTTAATCATGAAGACTGCCATGTTGATGTTTCCTCCCTCTCTCCATGAAGGGCTTGTTGATAACTCGGGCAGTTACAACTTTCTCTTTAGGGGCTGGATGAAGCGCGAGTCAAGGTTTCGAAACTTTTTCCTGCTACGCGATGATGTACTTCACCCGTGCCTAGTAGTGCTGTCAAGTGCGCAGGTGTGTGAGCACGTGCCATGCCTGGACTGTGTCCCGCCTTGCAGTGGTGAAACCCTGGCGGCGTTTTTCCTTCCTCTCGGTCGTTTCCTAGTGCTGCTGAGGTGTCGGAGAGCAGCTGGAATTCTCCTCGTTCTGTGGAAGTGCCATTGGTGGATTCAGTTTCTTCTAATGTTGGGAAACATTGGGAGACACTCCTATTAGCGAAGTAGTAAGCCAGATGATTTTACAGGCCACAGCCTAAGGATGGTTTATGGGACACAAGGAGCTGGTTCTGTGCCTTCGGCAAAAGGCATGCATTAGAGAGCGGGGCTTTTTTTTTCCCTTGGAACAAGCATTTAAGTGCCTACACGTCTCCCCCTTCGTTGGTGGTGCCACACTAATATACTTCTTTTTTAAATAAATGCTGCCTTCAATTGTCTTACCCTGTCATCAAGATATTCTTTAAACACCTTTCATGCTTGGAAGCTTTGCAGTCTGATTTCTGCTCAACAAGAAACTGAAACAAGTTCTAGAGGGAGCAGTGAGGCTGCTGGCAGTTGGTCTCAGAATGAGTTTCTCTTGCCCCTAAATCCTGGAGAACTTAAATCTTTGAAAGCAAGGGGAGTTCCAGGCGAGCTTTCGCTACACCAGGGTGCGTGGCTGCCAGATGAGGGGTGCAGTTAGATGATAGGTGCAGAAAAACAGACTTGCAGGTAAGTGGTTCTAGGCTGTTTACTCTCTGATCTGTCAACATACTGCAAGAGAAAACTGAAACTGATTACATTTAGTAACTTGGGAGGATACCTCTGTGTAGTTTTTTGGTGGTTTTGGGGTTTTTTCCCCTCTCACAAATGCACATTAAAACCAGAATGATCGTAAAGTGAGCAAATTTGGTGAAGGTATAGTTGAGGCATGTACTGCTTCAAAGTGGTGGGGTTTTTTAAACGCTATTTCCACTTGCTATTTTTAACTTTATGGAAGACCACGGCGAAGAACAGGGAATGTATCTGCCTGCGCCGTCACGTGCTATCAGCTTTTCAACACGTTTTTCAGTTGAAAGCACGGGGCAGCGTCACCTCCCCGGCTGCTGGCCCCTCTCTGCATGACTGCGCGGGCCTGGTGGTGACGCCTCTCCATCCGCAAACTGTCCCTTCTCCCAAAAAGGTGCTTTCCCCCTAAACCCAGGAGAGATCAAGTAGGCCAAACATGAATGACGTGATGTGGGAGAGTTGCAGCCTTTCCTCCGGAGAAGCCTGAAATATTTCTGCGGCTGTAGCGGCCCTCCCGGCCACAGCACCGACAAAAACCTAAGAGAGACAACGACCCAAGAAGCGAGAGGAGCTTTTGAGATCCACCTTGTCCAGGTCCAGCTGCTTGGCTAACTAAGCACGTGTTAAGAGAGCCTGGGGAAAAAGCTGTGCGAGATCCTGTGAGGACTACTTGTTTCTTTCCCACTTTAGAGGTACGAGGGTGGGTGCATCAAACAGCCCCCAAAAAGGAGCTGCGGGACCAGGAGGGGGAGGGTGCTCCTGCTCAGCAGCACATGACTTTTGTTTTTCCTTCTCCAACCTGCTAGAAACAAGGATGGTAAAAAGTTATCTCGTCAAGCGACTCGCTGAAAATTCCTTTAATGCGGAGTGTCTTTACACTGGGTTTACATTTTAATCTCTTTATACTTTTAAGACGCTTATTTAGTTTCCAGAGCGATGCAGGGGAGACCGTTAAGCGCGCTACTGGTAATCACTTTTGGGTGGGATTTGTCTAATTTACTTAGAGAGCGAGTTTGTTTCGGTTTGTATCACGAATTTGAATGTATGG
>NW_009728337.1:0-946 GCF_000703405.1 Apaloderma vittatum
GCTCCCGAGGGGTGGGAAGGAGTTAAACCAGGTCCTGTTCGTACTGTTCAAACTGTGTTTGGTCTTTGCCGAGCGAGGTCGGGCTCCCCTGAGGAGCCGGCGAAAGGGGCCGGGGGTCGCGGTGGGTCGGTGCGAAACGCGCCGGGGTGTTTCGGTGACTGGCGAGGGCCGGCTCCGCTCTCTCCATGGTCGAAACTCCGTGCTGGGCGATGCCGGATCGGGAAGAGGTTCCGCGGAGCCGGTTAACGTCTGTTTTCACCGTGGTAGACGAGAAGGGCTGCTGGCTAGTGGGGCGGCAGAAAGAATGAGATCACCGAGCCGGCAATTAAAGCAAGGCATGAGCTAGTAATTAGGTTTTTGCATCAACCAAAAGTGCTCCTTTTTTTGCTTTTTTCCTTTTCTCTTTTGTTTTTCTAATTTCAGCGATAGGAAAGAGAAGATAAGTCTCCGCTCTTTGTTTTGAGCGTGCAGTACCTCGGAGGGTAATTGAGCAGTGTCCTCTCTGACAGTACTCTTCTTTCCCTGGGGAAATAAAAATTACCAGAAAAAAACAAAATTACCACATACGTGGCACGTCTGGGAACAGAACAGAAAATAAAGATTTAAAAGCTGAATAGAGGAATGGGAGCAAGATACGTTTTCTTTTGTTTAGGTACTTACTTAGTTGCCATTCAGTTCAATTAATTTAACTTTGGGAAGCATGTTATATTCGGTTCTCACTCAAAGGAAAACATAATTGGACACTCAGAAAGAGAAAGGGGGAAGGGGGTCCTGCTCCTTGGTAGTGTGAAGGAGTATCTTCTAAAAAGAATTGCAACAGTGGAGGAATTGCTCCTATTTGCTGCAGATCACTGTAACAGACATGACTTCTGATGATCCAGTAAAACAAAAGCCTTACATGCTCGATGTTTAGTCCCCTGCTAGTTTCACTACATTGCCCTTTTGC
>NW_009728337.1:977-2141 GCF_000703405.1 Apaloderma vittatum
GGGTTTGTTCCTCCTTTAATAAGATTTTCTTGACGTTTCAGCTCTTACCTGCCAGCCACTGTCTCCCCTTTCGGGGGGGAGGAGGGCAGAGGAGGAGGCATTCGTTACTGTTACATAACGGTTACCTGGAGCATTGCACATGTTCCCAAACCAGGGATGCCTCTAGACCGCAGGTGGGAGGTGATTTTCTATAATGCTGCAGATTGAGTGCAAATGGCTAGGAAGAAACTTTCACAGGGCAGTACTTTCTGGTGTTCAAATGTTTCCCTTGTGCATTTCACAGTAGTTCTTTTTCCCACTCATTTAAGAAAGGAAAGTAATATGTTCAACCAACAAATGGTATCTATAGATCAAATATACTGCCTTTGTGCTTTTATTTCCCTCATCTTCTCAGATCCTGCATGATGTTACACACCATAGTCAGTGTGCAGCGTAAGCCCAGACCCTGTTAGAGACTGGAGCTCAGTATCTTCTGAGCTCTGGTGCTTTGCGAGCTCCTGAGACCAACAAGATTATTTTTTGTTTAGACCAGCAGATACCACTCCCTCTTATTTACATGGACTGTAAAGAAATGCATTAGCTGTTTGGCAAGTGTAGTGGGGCACGTCTGCTTCAATGCTGGGAGTTTGCCTGTCTTACTCACAGGAGCTGTGTGGGCATGGGAGATTGGCCCGTTGGTGTCAACCTGTCCCATTTGTTGAAGGTTTTAATTAGCAGGAGTTTGAATGAGGAACAGCAAACAGACACCTCTTGTGCTGCAGGTCTGCCCCTGGTCCTCATCCTCTTCTCTTCTCCCTTTCACTGCAGGAGCTGGAGTGGCCATAGGGGGCAGTGCTCTGATTGCCACTGGAGGCCTCCTGAGGATCTCAGCTAGGAAACAGGATCCCTTGCGACCCCAAAGCCAAGTCCCCAAACGCAAACGCAAGGCCAAAAAGAAGCGCAAGAATGACGTGGTGGTGGTGAAAGGCAAGCTCAAGCTGTGCTCCGTCTCAGGGCTCATCGCCCTCTGTGGCATCCTGGTACTGCTCGTGGGCATTGCCTTGGCTGTGGTGGGCTACTGGCCAAAGCCCAGCCAGGTGTACAGAGAAGGCAGCTCCAGCGGGGGCCGGCACCTGGCACCACAGGCCGGCCCCCCCCAAGACCGGTCTTGGAACCCAGAAGGGG
>NW_009728337.1:2198-2643 GCF_000703405.1 Apaloderma vittatum
TCGTCCCCCCAGGGCGCGATGGGTGTCCTTTTTCAGCTTTTCTCAAGCTACTTGCATTCAGACAAGCTGAAGGTGTTGGGCCCTCTCATCATGGGTATCGGCATCTTCCTCTTCATCTGCGCCAATGCGGTGTTGCACGAGAATCGCGACAAGAAGACCAAGATCATAAACCTGCGTGACCTCTACTCCACTGTCATCGATGCCCACAGCCTGCGGGCCAAGGACAGAGGCACCCCGGCCTCAGCCCCTCTCAATGGCTTTGTCAATTACATGCAGTCCCGGGGCCTGGAGCTAAAGCCTGGCGCTGAAGGCCTGGGTGCTGCGGCCATGCTGGCCAAGAGCTCCTGGCCACCAGGACTGGGTGTCTCCCTTTCACCGCCAGACCTGGCGTCCTCACCACGGCGTTCCTCCTTCTGCGCCCCACCACAGCCACCCAGCCTGGCCG
>NW_009728337.1:2892-9660 GCF_000703405.1 Apaloderma vittatum
CATCAAGGGAGGCTGTGGGACAAGGAAGCACAAGCTGGTTCTCAGGCGGCAGAGCACGAGCTGCTTGCCCGATGCCAGGTGTCCCCTTTTCCCTGAGTCACTTCAGTCCCCAGCTGTCAGCAGGGGCCTGGACTCCAGCCTCTTGGTAGAGGCATCTTCTAGCTTCTCCAAATCTCTGGATCTTGAGGGGTCCCCCCCCTCAACTCCTCCTGCTGTCACCAGGACAGACTCCCAGAGCTCCCAGTCTGAGCCTTCAAGCAGCAATAAGGGCTACAGCCACCTGGAGGAGGCAGGCACCTCCTTGGAGTCAGTTGCCAACACCCCAGCCACTAAAATCCAGGACTGTGAGGAGGAGCCAGTCGGAAATTTGGACCCCCTCAAGGCCACCAGCAGAGAACAAACAGGGGTGCAATCTCAGCAAACACAAAGACAGTACACAAATAAAGAGAAACTCTTTATGATTTCTAGGTCGCACACTGCATTAGGGCTGGAGGATGGGGAACTGGAGAGTACCGACATCTAGACAGAACAGAGAAGGCAAGGGGACATCTTGCAACCCTCCACAGCTTCCCCCCTTCTCCACCTCATTGTGGACTTAGGAAACCGATCAATATCCAAAGAGCTGCAATATGTTACCCTTGAAAATTGAATTCTATAAATCCTGTAAATGACTTCAGGAAGAAAAAGAAAATCCTTTCTGTCCGATCGTGATTGTATGTTCCATGCAAGCCAAATTGTATTAAATATCCACAGTCGAGCAAGTTCTTTGGATCAGATTAATACAATTTCGGACAGTGTATCTGTGCACTTTACTGTTTTTATTTCCAAGTGCCCCTTCTTCTCCTCTGATTTCTTTCTTGCTGATTTGCCACTAACTGCTTGAAAACTGCAAGCACCTTTTTAAGCTCAAGAGCAACGTGGTCTTCAGATCAAGAAAGCTGAGCTCTCTCTTTGTTTTGGTTCAATTACTAAAAAGTTAGCAAGGCCTTAAGGATGACGTACCTTGACAAAGAATGAGTTTTTTTAAATTCTGGGAAAAAAATACAGTTTAGAAGAGACAGGAGCAGAACAGAGCTCTGATGATTTGATTAAAACCATTACATTCCTGAATCCAAAATACCTACTACTACATGATACTTTAATAAGTATTATTAAACATGTATTGACTAATAGCATTAGAAGATTTTTTTTAAAAATAAAACATTTACAAACAAAACTACCACACAAAAAAAGTTTTTTATTTTGGTAAGTAATTACAGATACCAGAAACCTTTTGTTTTTAAACTCTGAAAGATTACAGGGATGCTATGAGGCCAAAGGTTTGTTTATGCTTGTAAGTGGGTAATTAATCATTTAGGAGTAATTTTAAATACTTATTCAGTCTCTGAGAAACCACACTTTCATTCAGTCGGCAGATTCTGTCTCCATTTCTAACAGTTCTCTGTGACAGCTGAAGAAACGTGAGATTTTGACATGCTAAGCTAAAAATAATGTTTAAAGGTTTGACCTATTAAAATTAGATTTTTTTGTGAGTAACATAGTAATCTTGAACTGCAGCATATTCTTTCTGGATTTTTTGCTTCTCTTATACCAATTGCATTAAGCCTATCTGCTGTTATGATTCCTATTTGTGAATGCATGTGCATAAGCTTAATTTTAAAGCATAATGATAGCCCTGTCAGCCTCGTAGCAGTTAGCCCCATTGAAATCAGCAGAGGTTTCTTACTTGACTTCGGCATGGTGAAGGTTTCTCCCCATGTGAGAAAAGCATCAGGTTTCCTGAAAGCTGGAAAACGCCTTGTCTGTAGGCAGATTTTTGGTAAATTGATGAGCTGTTTCATTTTCGTTGCTGCAGCACAGCAGGCACTCTTTTATTTTGCCAGAACAGCTTTATGTGCTCAGAAGATTTTGTCAATACTTCAGATTTTAAATATGGATGTGGCATTTCACTACTACAGGAACAGAAATCGACATTAAACAAATACAATGTGTAGGCAGGCAAGAGTTTTTCTGTTGCAATTAAAATTTTTGTTACAGTTTCATGTTTTAAAATGCTTAGTTGCATACTTTACTTAAAATTTATTGGAAAATGGAATATAACTATCACTAAATGCAATTGCTTTTAGTAATCCAGCAAAATCCTGTGTTAAATAAGACTAATTTAAAAGAAAAGGAGAAAAAAAACCCCACAATTTGCCATGTCAGAGTCTAGAAACTGGAGAAGCAGAAAGTGCTTGTTCTCTCAAGCAAAGGAGATGTCCAGGTGGCAATACCTCCTCCTGTCAGTGGCGAGCAGTGCATTGAAGATATGAACATCGGTGTGGCATTTTTTGCTATCAAACCCCTAGCACACAGCTGGAAAAAAATGTGTCATAAAACTGCCTGGACTGGCATGGCTTGACAGCTTGGCTCGAGCTGGCATTTGCATGGGTCTTTGCTTTTAGTTCCCCATGGGTGATGGCCCTGTGCTTCTGCTCCTTCTTGTGTGATTTCCAGCACAATTTGTGAAACGTATCTGAACAGCATTACCTGGTGCTGACAGAGATGCTAGATATTGGCACATGCAAAGTCACCCTGTTTGTTACTGTGCACGTGAAAACCCTTTATGGAGGTGCAAGGGAAGAGGCAAGCTATGGCTGCTGCTCACTGGGGTGTGGAGCCCTTGTGAAGATGTGGCAGGAGTTTGTTTTATTTTGAGAGAAGGAAACAAATGGGTTTTTTTTAATATTTTTAGTAAATATTTCTTTAGTGATCTGAATCTACAGTATGCTCTAAAAAAAGCACAGCTTTAAAAAAGCCTTGGAGTACTCCTTAGATTGGTTTAAAACAAAGCAGCCCAGCAATTCTTCTGATGATTAATTTACAGCAAAGCTTTCTGGAAAACAAAATTACAATGGAGTTCGAATTTAATAAGTAAAAATATAGCTTGTTCCTGTGTCGCCAAAAAAGGTGTGGAACATGAATTTCCATCAGACAAGCTAGATTTTTTTATAACAGCAGCTAGAAGTGATTTATAACATATAGATTAATAAGCAGAGAAAGCTGCCTCTCTCTGTTTGCAATTTATCCAAAAATCTCTCATTATTTTTGCAGATTTATTCATTAAAACTATTTGTTGAGCAACTTATGTGGTGGAGGAGTTGGAGCTACAAATTTTTGTTTAAAATTCAAGGTGGGCAACGCAGTTGAGCACACCTATGTAGGAAAACAGCTGAGAAATTCAATCCCTGTGTGCCAGCTGTGACTCCCATTAGTACCATTAGCTTCGGAGAGAAAGGCAGAGGCTGGTGAGGGACTGAGCCTTTCCTGGTGATACCAGTAGGCGATGGGAGTGCCGAAGTTTGTGTCGACCTCTTCTTGAGTCTTTCCCAGCTGGCCCTGACCACTTCTCAGGACTGCCATGTTGCTTCTTGACCAGCACTTGCCCATCTCGTCACATGCTTATGCCTTTGTTTCCCATATAGCCTCTTCTTTTTACCTTCCGTATCCAGTGTCCTGCTACCAAGTGCTTCCTTCACTGTCCTTGTCAAGAGCTGGGAAGCTGCCCCTACTCACCACTACCCACCTGCCTGCATGCTGCAGAAAGATGTGATGGCACGTGAAATGTTTATTGGGAAGGAATCATTAGTCCCGCTATTTAAAAAGCGATATCCCTGAAGATAATGTTAAGCTAGAATGCCAAGGCATAAATTTTTGGCAGGGAAAAATCACATTTTGATGCAGAAATGTATATTTTGTTTTATTTTGGATTGTGGAATTTTTTCCATAGAAAAAGTTCTATGATATTTATATAAAATTTCCAGAGGAAAATTTAATTTCTGCTTGAACCTGCAGAATACTGCCATCACTAGGTAGAAGGCATTGTCTGCTTTTTACAAGTATAGATGCTTCTTGGACCAGCCTGAGGACATAGGCAAATGCCCTAATTGTACTTCAGTCGTGCTGCTGTTCATTACAAAGTCTTCAGGACTCTGGAGAAGCTGCTGGTATGATCATCCTGTAACACAGTTCTGGCTCAGCTTTCACTGCCTAGCAAAGTATCTAAAATCCTTACATTAACCTGGCTCACTTGGCTGAACTGATTTACCAAACTCCCCAACTGTTGACGTATCAGCTGATTTACTGCAAAGCACTATAGCCCAGATATATTACCCTGTATCACTTAGATAAATTTTTGACAGCCTTTTCAAGGACTGATGCTGTCCAATAGTGAGCAACAGCGCACGTACAAACATCACATTAGGTAACTGTTAACATAGTTCTAAGTCTGCAGACTGAGAGAGTATGGTATTTATGATATTCCAGAACAGGCATAAATGGTTTACACAGAAGTAGCAACATGACTTCAATTAAACAATAATTTTTATTAAATCAACAGAGATGGCACAATGATACGGCTTACTGAATTTCAGTGGAAGGAATCACCTTTGATAACACTTACCAGCTTTTCTTTCTAAACAGAATCACTTTTATAGTAAGAAATGAGAATTACTAACAATTTAAGTAGATCACCAATAGATGCTTTGCCTCATTAACATATTTCAGTCCCTCAAATTTCTCCCTGCATGTAAAAAGATGGAAATAGAGGGGGAGAAAGAAAAGAAAGCAATAACCAACATCTGGCCATAACCTAGCCAGAAATAAGACCTTGTCCCACAAAATGCACCCAAAATACGAGTGCTCAGCAGTAGCTGATGATGAAAATCTTAATAATCAATGGAAGTATAGATTTTTTTGCCTTTTTTTTTTCTTCTAGAGCAGATATATCAAAATTTCCTCAGAAAAAAACACTTAACTCTGTCACCTCTCCAAAACTGTCAATAGCAATAATGCAATACTTTATCCAGGTTGCTTAATTACTATTTTTCAGTTTGGGTCCACATACAGCGAACAAGCTGCACGGCATGTGCAGGCATAGCCTGAGAGGATAAATAGGCTCTCAGAGCCACAGCAAAATAATCTTCCGTGGAAGAGCGAAAAAAAAAGAGCGTACTGTTACCAGTTTTATTTCTGAGGCCAAGCTTTTGATTTACCACTTCTAAAAATCTCCAAAGCAGCAATATCTAAGCGAGTGCACTAGAAAATATCCTCTACCATTTAGGTTTTGCTGTAAGCGTGGAGCAAGAGGGAGAGCCTGGAGGAGTCACCTCACCAGGTGCAGGCGTAGCCAAGTGAAATGACTTTGGAGTTGGGATGGGGAAACTAGGCTGCAAGAAGGGATCTGACTAGATCACATGATAAAATTCAGGAACCAGAGGAGCATGGCCCATGTTTTTACCCTGGTTACTCTTTTATCTACATTTTAATTACATGGAGATGGTGGAACCACAGTTCAGACTGAAGTTTTACTCCCCACTGTTACTCTTTTTAAATTACTTTGCAATGATATAGCAAGCCTGTTTGGTGAAAGTATCAGAAGAGATGCAAACTAAACAAGTGTCAAAATCCCTATTAAAAATCCAGTCTCTGAGGTTTCCTGTGCCCTCCTCTGCACAAAAGAGATTCAGTTTAAGATTCCGAGTATAACTTTTTTTTCCTCTCCCATTTCTCCCCACGACGAGTTTAGTTCTGGTAAGGACATATAACTCATTCTCAGACCAGAAGGTTGAAATGGGAAGAGACTGTTTGACTTTAGAGAAACAGCCTGTTCCATGCTAAGCTTCATGGCTAAAGTACAAGAATGGCAAGTAAAAAGTCAATGTTCAGCAATCAAATGATTAATATATTATTTTCATAAAGGTTTAAATGAACTTCAACTTTGAAGAAAACATAACCCATAAGATGAGGTTATAGTTGTTGCCAAACAATTGGAAGAACCATCACAATATTTACTGAAATATACATATTGATATTGAATTATGGTTTGTTTGTTGCTTTGTTTTATTGTTTTCTGTGACCTGCAAAAGATGAGATGCTGCAATACCCACTGTCGCGTAAGATAAAATGATGCGATACGATTGCATAACCTAGGAGCCCTCTTTGCTCATTGTCACTTGTACGATTTGGCATGCTGCTGACACATCCTCCCCGACCTGCCTGGGAGCAGGCTGAGGCCACGCCAGCTCCCCTTTTGTTGCCATAAACTAAGTCAGCCATTTGTAAAGGAGCGGGACTTCCTAACACAACTGTTGGTTCTGGTAAGAATTGGAGCCGGTAATGTTTTTGCGAATGGAGGTGGCTCGATACAGACTGCAACACAGCTCCCATCACACCTTGGAAGCCTGTGCTAGCGTTCCACAAAAAACTACCTGCAAAGGCCTGGCAACTAGCATTGCTGAGGTCTGCCACACAAGAGTCAGCAAAGGCAGCTCCACCAGGATAAATCTCTAGCAAGCTAGGGTCATGCTTCTGCAATGCCCTAAAAAGGCCTTCCTCCCTCATCCTTGAAGTGTACTTTAGGTATCTCTGAGGGGTATAGTGGGTTTTTACTTCACTGACTTTACAATCAAAATTCTTTTTAAAGAAATGCAGTAATTCTTTTTAAAGAAATGCAGTTTGGTCTCAGAGACTAATAGAACCTATTATTTAAAATGCTTAAATTTTGAATTAATATAGCATCAGATGACTTCACAGTCCTTAATGTGTATCTCTATAATATGCCATGGGTAAAGAGCATGACTATCTCTCTCTATAAAAATAAGGCACGGAGATACAGCCACAGACAAAGTGTGCAAAGACCAGATGCATTTTTTTAAAGGGGAGAAGAATATAGGCATCAGAATGCAGTGATGACAACATGCAAATCACAGAATCACAGAATGTTAGGGG
>NW_009728338.1:0-350 GCF_000703405.1 Apaloderma vittatum
TCTCCCCTCGCTGTCCCCTCATTGTCCCCTCGCTGTCCCCTCGCAGGAGCCTCCTGAACAAGCCCAAGAGCGAGATGACGCCGGAGGAGCTGCAGAAGCGGGAGGAGGAGGAGTTCAACACGGGGCCCCTCTCGGTGCTCACCCAGTCGGTCAAGAACAACACCCAGGTCCTCATCAACTGCCGCAACAACAAGAAGCTCCTGGGACGCGTCAAGGCCTTCGACAGGTCCGTGGTGGCCCCAAAAATGTCACCAGGTGTCCCCAGGGGGAGGGTCTTTCAAGCCCCGGTGGGTTTTGGGGCTCCTCTTGCTTGGGGACGGCCCCCCGGGGCACCCCGGGGGGGTTTCTGG
>NW_009728338.1:526-753 GCF_000703405.1 Apaloderma vittatum
TTGGCCCCAGGGGGAGGGTCTTTCAAGCCTCGGTGGGTTTTGGGGCTCCGCTTGCTTGGGGACGGCCCCTCGGGGCACCCCGGGGGGTTTTCTGGGGTCCCCCCTGGGGTTCTCAGTGGCCTGTTGGGTCCCCCTGGGGTGCTCTGGGGTCACCTCGGGGTCCTCAAGTGTCCTCTTGGGTCCTCCTGAGGGTCCTCAGGGTCCCATTGGGTCCCCTCAGGGTGCTC
>NW_009728338.1:1040-1373 GCF_000703405.1 Apaloderma vittatum
CAATGATCTCAGCGTCCCCTGGGGTCCCCCCAGGGTCCTCTGTGTCCCCAGGGGTCCTGAATGTCCTCTGGGGTCATGTTGGGGTCCTCCAGGTCCCCTCAGGTCCTCAGTGTCCCTTTGAGGGTCACTCCAGGGTCCTTAATGTCCCCTTGGGGTCACCCCAGTGTCCCCTGGGGTCACCCTGAGGGTCCTCAGTGTCCCCTTGGGGTCACCCCAGTGTCCCTTTGGGTCCCCCCAGAAGCTCTCTGGGACATCTGAGGGGCCCAATATCCCCCGAGTCACCCCCCAGAATGTCCCCTGGGTGCGCCCCCGTGCTCTCTGGGGTGCCCAATA
>NW_009728339.1:0-2302 GCF_000703405.1 Apaloderma vittatum
TTCCAGCCTCAACCATTCTGTGATTCTGTGAAAATAAAAGCAGAATCAGGTCATCAGCTCTGCATAAACTATGCAATTCCACCAGACCATTTTGGAAGGAGCACTGCCTAGAGAGACTGAATGCAGATGTAGATCTGTGTCTTTTATGTTTCTGCTTTTTATTATACGGCACACTAGCACTACAGTCCTAATACAGTCCTAATAAACAATTTGCTTATAAATAATGAAAGGTGCCACAGGAACAGCTGGACCATTTGTCCACAGGGAAATCCTGCCACTTTGAGAAACATTGTTATGGTAGGCCTTGTACAAGTGCCTGGGACAATCTGTGGCTACTGAACAGGAGAAATGGACACTTTGGCTCCTCCAGCAATGTATTCCCTCCAGGGCTACAACTTAAATAACCTGTCTCCCAACACACATGCACATACTCACGTGTGCAGGCACATACCTGCATGCACAGCTGTGTGCACACCTATCCCATTGCCCTCCCCCTTTCCTCAGTTGACTCTCATTTTGAGACAGAGCAAAACTGGGGTATGTTGGAGTGGTCATTCCTGGTGCAAGTGCCAGGGGCAGGATGCCTTTTCTTTTGGCATGTGCTGACCTGGGACAGCGTAAGAAGTCCCTCTGCAACAAGGGGCAGCCAAAGTCACCGAAAAAGATGCTGCGTTCATGCTAATACCTGGAGTAACTAGGATGAACTGGTTTGTGTGAGTTACAAAACAGACCTTCAGTGAAGACTAAGAATGAACCCAATGATTTTGAAATTCAGGTCAGATTTGGAAAATTTGGTTTTATCCCTTTAGGTTTTGCACCGCCTGAATGCAGGCCGAGATGGGCTGACTCGGAATGACTGATCTGCAAAGCCAGCACAGGTTGACTTTGAGTTCTCAGTGCAACAAATCATCTCTAAACCCTTATCCTGCTCTTTATCTTTTGGATGAAGATGTCCATGCTTCCCTTATGGTTGATGGCAGTTTGTTTCCTCCACAAAACAACTAGCCTACCAAACCTGTGCCAGAATAACTACTTCTAGGAATCTTGTAGGGATGTGATTTTTCACGTACTTGGACTTGGTTGATGGGAGACCTGACACTCTGCCAAACATGCCAGTGGTTTACGGAGTGAGAATGTGTTCACTGGGTTCTGGATGAGACTCCTGAGTTGAATCATGGGGTCACTAGTAGTAACAGCTTCTCTTCACTGTAATTCCTGCTCTTGGCATCAGGGGAATGGCTCTGTATTAACAAACTGAAAGAGAATGACTTTATTCCTTATTGGTTTGCAAAACTAACCAGTGCCCCCAAAAGATATGAACACACCTACTTTGTAATTTCCTCGTTAAACAGAGAACCAAATATTTTTCCACACCTTCACTTGATAGAATCCTGTATAAACAAGCTGGGAAGTCTCATCTCTTAAATTTTCTAAGGCAAGAAAGTTGCCATTTTCTGAAACACTGAAATTTGACTCTGACCGGTAGATACAACAGTAATAATGCTTTTATTGTACAGTACTGGCATCCACCCTTTCCATATATTGTCTAAAAGAGCATTAACTAGATGCATGGGAGTTATGAAACTAGTCAGCTAACGTTCAAAGCAAACATTTCAGCAGCACGCCCCCACAGTTTTCAGAGGCTGAACTTTTGTTTCAGCTGTGATGTTATACAATCCTATTTCCATGGCGAACTTACAGATACACTCTTGTCAAAATTCATGGTTTATTTAGAAAAACTGTCGAGGCACATATGTCCCATATGCATTCTCCAATTCTGTATAGATCATAGAATTACAGAATGTCAGGGGTTGGAAGGGACCTCTAGAGATCATTTAGACCAGCCCCCCTGCCAGAGCAGGATCCCCTAGGGCAGCCACACAGGAATGTGTCCAAGTGGGTTTTGGAAGTCTCCAGAGAAGGAGACTCCACAACCTCTCTGGGCAGCCTGTGCCAGGGCTCTGTCACCCTCACAATAAAGAAGTTTCTCCTCATGTTGAGGGGGAACTCCCTATGCTCTAGCCTATACCCATTATTTCTTGTCCTATTACTGGACACCACTGAAAAGAGACTGGTTTTAAAACAGCATTTTCCTGCTGCAAGTTAGTCTATTGCTCAGACTTCAATAGATGTATTTGGCATTGAAAGGGAATCTGGCTTGGATCCCTATCACTAGAAAGAGCACTGGTCAAAAACCCCATGTTTTTCTACTGTTCCATCTCCTGGTTATTTCAGCCTTTTAAAGATGCTCTGGTTTATTCAATATTTCTTCTTCCCACCCTGGTATTTATCCTATATTCAG
>NW_009728339.1:2320-19026 GCF_000703405.1 Apaloderma vittatum
CCCCAAAGAAAACTGTGCCTACTACTTGCACACACCTTGATATCAAATATTTTGTGCATTGTCTACTCACGGGTCTCAAACACCCATGCCTGTTAACTATTGTGGCATCTTCATACAACCCAGAATAAGCATACAGGCCATCTGAGGATGAAGGAAATTAAACACCTGCTTCTTCCAGCACAGAAGTGTGGCAGGCAGGCAGTGGGAGGTGGGATTTTGTGGGTCTTTGCCCTACGCTGCAGGCAAAGTTACCTCCTTGCTAGACCTGGAGTGCTGTAAAACAGTCGTGAGCAATGGAAATCGTATCCTCAGGCCTTGGATTTGGGTTGAGCAAGATCTGAGAATCTGGTCAAAACATAGAAAAATTCATGATGCACTGTATTTTTGTTTGGTTTTTTTTTTTGTTAGAAACTCTATCTCTGTAGTTTGGAGATATTTTCAGTGTAGAGGAAAATCCCCCTCATACTTTGTTACTCCTGTTTCTTCTTCTTCACTCCCAACCATCACCACTAGCTCCTGACTCTTTGGTTTGGTCCCAGTCTCCTTGCCCAGTGAGGATGCATCTGACCCCATCCCCAGCACACTGGTCCCAGTGCATTCACACTTTTCCTCCCCGTTTACTGTCACACTGGTGTCCCACTCACCACCGTGGGGTCGTCCTTGTCCCTTGCCTTCTCCCATTCTGCTGTCCCAGCTCTTGACCTAGTACTAAGCTCCTCTCATCTTGGTACCTCTACATCTCATTCTCCGAGGCTCCTCACACTCTTCACTATATTTGCAACCACCCTTGGCTTCCAGGCTCAAATGCGTCTTGCTTCCTTTGCACATGATGCCTTGAGCTGGTAGTTGCAAGCTGTTAATTGCCAAAATATGGTAAATATAGGCAAAACTCCCTGTTTCCCGTCCCAGTGCCTGTATCCCTGACCACTTAAAGGTGTCCTTCACACATATGCTGGTGTTCAGCTGTCTAGAATGACAGCAGCGAGACTGTGCAAATGGAAACAAGGCTCTAACAAGAGAAGACATCTTCTGGTAAAGGATGATGTAAGGCTGCTTATTTGGAGGATTATTATCAGACCTGCCTGTAATAAGGAAGTCAAAGTGACAAGCCAGCACAAAAAGCAGAGCTAAGGAGCCCCAGCTCTAATGCTCCTTGCTGTGATCACTAGGCTGACATAATCTTGGCTGATTGTGTAAAATGTTGTTAAGAATAAGTGGTGAGCCTTTTCTCCCTTTGCTGATTGCCTCTACACTCCCAACATTAATGCAAAACATATTACCAAGACATGACTTAACTATGAGCCAGCTCAAAGCACAGCCACAGGAGAGCAACAACAAATTTCCATGCCCAAAGAACAGAACCAAATCCCTTTCTTGCCCTTTCCCGAGGTGTGGGGAGGCAGTTTTGCACAGTGGCAAAGCTGTTTGTGTTGGGAGAGGAAGGAGAGGAGGAATGACGTGAGGAGGGGACTGTGCTTTGCTCAGCAGGAGGGATCTCTGGCCAGACCATGGGGAGGGCAGCTGGGAGCTTGCAGGGAGATGCATAAGTTGCTTTCCTCCCCCTAAATCACCGTAGCACAGCCCCACTCTAGCTTATTTAGTTGTCACTCACCAGTGGCAAACTGCCTGTCTCCACAAGAAGTCCCTCTCTGTACAAGCACCACTCAGTCCTTCACCTTCCCAGTTTTGCCACATGAGGGACACTTGGGATGGCACAGGGGAGGGACAGGGGCTAGCAAGGAAACCTTGGCCAACTGGATTTTGATTATTTTTTTTTTTAAGGAAAAAATAAGTATTATCTAGCTATGGTGAGAGTGTGCAGAAAGCCACCTTAAGAGAAAACCCCAGAGAGAACATTTTAAAAACCTAGAGGATCAGTCCATATTATTCAATATAAACACTCCGCTACATATGGAAGCAAAGAGTGACTTTGAGTATCAACAGACTGACAGCCCAGAGTACTGAGTATTCACTAGGAAATGAGAGATCAGATGCTCAATTTGCTGGACTAATGTCCAGGAAAATGAAGAGACCTATCTGAATTATATTACAGGTTTTTGCTACATCACAGGTAACAATTGAGGTAGGATATATTTTAAAGTAGTTTATTTTAAGGCCAGCAGTTCTCTCTGTAGTGTCTTTGAACCTTCCATATGGTACTAGTAACAATGTACATAGCAACCTTCAAATAACCTTATTTTTTCATCCTTTTCAAGGATTAAAGTTTTTTTTCTTTTTTTTTTTATTTTGCCTTGTTTTTGTAGAGTGGGGAGAGAAGGAAAGGAACCAAATGTTAGTAAGGTCATTTGGAAGTGAAAGAAATATGCAGTTGTGAAGGCTGCCTGTGACAGAAAGGCTTCTTGACATTCTGTGATGTTCTTAAACAACCAAATCCTTCAGCTGAAATTGACTGTACCACTGTACAAGGTAAATGTAGCTGTTGTGGTAATGCATAGATAAGTTTCTTATTTGACACAGCTGGATCTTGATCCACTTATTGGTAATAAATGCTGAAGGGTAAGCAGAAGCTAAGTTGGCTAGAAATCAGAAGTATTTGCCAAGTGAAGTTCCTTAATTTGTCCCGGAATAAATCAAAGGGCCTTCTGAGATAGCTGTCAGAGGTTCAGAATTAGACATATCCTTTCAGTGAAATGAACATAGGTCATTTCGTAGATTTCCCCTTATATTAAAAGGTACGACAGCAGCATAGAGGACACACAGTCGGTAACAATAGTCCCATTCTCCCATCACTGCTTTCAGGGGGAATGGGCACATTTATTATTCCATTTCCAACTGTGCCAGCACCCTCACACTTCATCACCCTCCATTGTTTCTAGAAGTGTTATGTGTCAGCTATAGAAGTATATAGCTCAAACAAGGTTTCAGCTCTCTGGCTAGCTCTTTTGCTTTGCCTGCCTAGTTTTAGATGTCCAGAAACTTAAAGCTACATTAATATCTAACAAGGCTTAGGCAGAGTTTGCTTGAATTATTCATACAAAATACTGTCTAATTCCTTGTTGAATTGATTTAATTTATTCCTCCCCTTGCTAAATGTAGAAAAAATACATGTATTCTACAGCCACTATTATTAAGTAGTTCAGCTATTCCTTCTGACTGTGATTTCTTGAACATCATACTTTTTTCCTTGGGAATTAGTAGTAGGTTACATGCACTTGGCCTGAGTGTTCACTGCTTGCCCTACACACAGCACAAATGGCTACATGTAGAGATAATGGCATTATTCCCTGTTGTTCTAAGTACATGCATGAATCCAGCCCCTGGAAACATGCTCCCAATTTGTGAGCAATCTGTTCATCCATTTTTTCAAACACATTACTTTTCCTCCAGTGCCAAAACTTGATATTAACAGAAATGTCTCCTCTGCCTCTTTCCTTAGTATTCTGTAAATGTAGCCACCCATGCAATTATTTCATTGATAAAACCTCTTTCCAGATAATGCATTGTTCCTCCTCACTTAAAAAATAATTGGAATTTCCTTTATTCCTGTCGTATATGGAGTAATTGGAAATACATACATAAATTTTATCACTGAAATATGTACATGGGCAAGATTTAATAGTCCTTTTCATGCCAAAGTTGTTGTGAGTGACCAGCCTCCTTTACTGCAGGGACTGGCAAACTTGTGAGAGCGTTATGTCAGATTTTCAGTTTCTTTAGCAAATGAACCCTTTTACCTTACAGGTCAACAAAATAGTGGCAATCATTTTGTTAGTCGTAAAAGACTTGCATCCCTGAAGCACTTACTGTTTACATATCTAAGACCAGGATCGAGAAATGTGGCACAGAAGAACTAATAGAGGAAGTCTGAGAGGTGAAACCAGATTTGTTGCACAAATAAATATATACTAAATACGGACTGAGTACCTGCTGAAATGAAAGCAGTTAACCTGAACAAGAAATGTTCACCTTATTCTTTTTCTTCCTTTTTTGTCTCATTTTTTAAAGCTGCCATTTATTTGTATTAGAAGGACACAAGTAAGTAGGTAAAGTGACTAAGAAAATTACAGAACCATTGAAAATACATGTTAGCATTTGTGAAACCATGTAAATAAAAGTATCAGGATGCTGAATCAAATATAGATAACAGAGTTAATAGTTGCCAACAGTTACCATGGGTAACTTTTGTCATATTTTTATATAACTGGTATATATCTTGCAATAAATAACATCACTTATAAAATAAAAGGTTAAAAAGTAATTATTGCTATGTAAGTAGTAGGTAACATCAGAGAGTCTTGTATAGTAATGCTGAGGCATGTAAACATGTGGTGATCAGTTTGATATTATCATAACAACATACACCTGCAAACAACTAGCTTTTTATGCATGTTTCTTACATGAATTTAGCAGAAATGTTTTATTGATGCTCCTTTGTTTTCATAGATACACTGTCTTTTTTTAGGGTATTTTAGGTGTATAAGGCTTGAAAATTTATTTTACCAGATACTGTTTTGGAAAAATGGGTTTCCTTTAGCCTCTATGGATACAAAAAAATGCTTAAAAGGCTCTCAGGATTTTATTGTGTTCTTCAATGTAAGAAAGTCAGAGGAAAGAGTTAAAAACCAGAAGTGCCATAAGCAGAAATAGATTTTAGAGTCCTTCTACTGGAACGCAATATCATCCCAGTGGAAGTCATTAGATTTTTTTTTCTCCCTATATAATGAAGGACTACTGTGACTCATTCCTGAATTGTAAATGAATTTTTAAAACCTTTCAGAGCCACGGTCAGGAACATCATAAAAACCAACAGCTCAGGATATCATTCCAACTTGTAATTCTTCAGCAAGGAGATTATACAGATCAGCTTCTGAGTTAACGCTGTTTATGGTCATTAAACTTCAGCTCACTTGTATTGCTAGGAAATTGATTTTCCCTGGAAATTGAAGCATTGATGAACAAAAATCAAAAGTGATAATGACCAATTATACCTGTATGAAGTTAAACATGTCTTTTTGTGGTTGCTGTTTTAAAACATTAGTGACCAGAAATCATCAGAGATAAATCAACAAAAATATTTCCATGAGCTTCTTGTCAAAGTGCCTGCTGTCTTTCTTTTTCTCTCAACTCCGTGGGATGTAAAATGACACTATGTCCATCTTTCTTACTTAATTACGTTACTATATTACTGCCTTGCTAGAAATGGGGAATCTTGCTCAAAGACTATTGTCAAATAATGTCCTTTACAGTCTATTCTCAATTAACCTCTATTTCCCAAAGTAATTGTTTCTTCTGATAGGATTTTATCCCTTTTTCCACCATCTGGCCTAATAATGGCTTGATAACCAGCAGAACGCTGGGCAGAAGACTGCGTGTCAGCCAAAGCATGGTATCTCTTTCCCCATATCCTACCTTAGCTTAATCTTCCTTGTGTGTAGCTCACAGGGGTGTATCTTACCAGTGGCCTGAAAAGTAGGTGTCTGTCTTGATTTCAGCTGGGATAGAGCCCATTTTTCTTAGTAGCTAGAATAGCACTGTGTTTCAGATTTGGTATGGGATTTGATATGGGAAGAACACTGACAATATATTGATGTTTTCAGCTGTTGCTAAGAAATCAAGGGCTTTTCATCTTCCAATGTGTGCAGGTGCCCCAGAAGCTGAAAGAGAGCATAGCCAGAGAAACTGACCAAAACCAGCTAATGGAAAAGTCCATATAGAATCATAGAATCATAGAATCATAGAATGGCCTAGGCTGGAAGGGACCTTAGAGATCATCTAGTCCTACCTCTCGACTTTGGGCAGGGACGCCACCTCTCGACTAGACCAGGAAACACATAGGGACCGAGCGGGAATCGAACCCACATCATGGTCAGTATATAGATGAGGGTTCGCTGGGAATCTAAGTCTCTCTCCCTCTTTTCCTGGATTGCAGTTTCAGGATATTCTTCTCTGGGATTGCTAGCCTGAGATGGGCTTGGCCTTGGTTGGTGAGTGGTGAGCAATTGCATTGCACATTACCCATTTGTACATTCTATTATTACTACTATTCTAATTATTATCTTAATTCTATTTCAATTATTAAACTGTTCTTACCTTGATACACAAGTTTTATTCTGATTCTTGTCCCCACTATCCCCCTGGGGAGGGTGGAGGAACGAGCGGGTGGCTACATGGTGCTTGGTTGCTGGCTGGGGTTAAACCAGGACGGTATCACTCCTGAGAGTCATGTGTCACCCCAGGCTGGAAGCGGTGCAGAGGGATCACGAATCATGGTGTTGTTTTTATTCCTTTCTGTGGCTCTTGGAAAGTTACTTGTTTGCCTGTTTCTGCATCTGTAGCAAGCACGTGGTTACTGATCTCACAGGACTGCTAAAACTTAGCTCACCAATAGCTTAAAGCACACTGTGCTCACCAGATAGAAAATATAGACATTTTAGAAGATTAAACTAAGATACTCATAGAATCCTTTAGAGGTTTTAAATCCTTTACTCCATCCATTAGGAACATCTACTCCAACCAGCACAGAACAGTCTGTAAAACATCACTCAGTCTTTTCATGAAAACCATGAGTTCAAGCACCTTAAATACTATGTTCAGAAAATATTCAGAGGGAAATCCTATCCCTGCTAATGTGAGTGGCTAGAGTTCTATTACCTATTTAGTTTTAGAGTTTCCGGACAACAGAATGCTGTTCATGTGCTTAGCAATCATATTCCAATGGCTTATTGCACTTATGGCTAAAAATCTTAGTCTGGAGATGGCATTTCCCAAAGGAGTCTGGCGATGCTGAGATTTGTTTTGAGCCATCTCTTTTGCCTTGTAATTGAATATTAAATATATTCAGAAATACATTTAATAACATCTTGTGGATGCTGGTCTTTGCAAAAACAATAATGTACTATTTTCTAATATCTGAAAGCATATTGACATCTCAGGAAAGAGCTCAAAGCGATGGGAAAAAAAAAGACCATTCTCATCTGGAGAACTATTAAAGTGGTTTTCAAAGGCGGAGACTGAGAAAGTAAAAGCAATGGAAAGATGGGAAAATTGTTTATTAGAGGATATATCTCTCTTCTGTGCAATATAATTCTTGAGTAGAAGAAAGTGCATCACAAGTGTTTCAATCTTATTAAAAGAAAGAGAATTCTTGATGCATGCTTTCACTTCCAATAAGATAATACTGACCTGAGGCCAACAATCATTATAGGAACATAATTTTTTCCCCTTCCATACAACTGGATGCAATTTCATCTACAGGGAATGGGGTTCAGAGACAGGAGAAGGGGAAAAAATCTTACAACACTTCAGATGTTATCACTTTAATCTCCGCAAATGATCCTGGATTTTAGTGACAGCGGGTGATTGATGTTACAGTGTTTTACCTAAATGCCTGGGTTATTACGTTAAGAGAAGTCCAGTCAGCCATAGCTGCATTGCTGGGTTGAGCAGAGCTTCAGTGAATCTACAAGCTGAAAGCTACAGTGAATTTACAAGGTGAGATAGACCAATGTATATTTCCACACAGGAGAAGTGAGTTCACAACAAGCATGTGACACTAAAAACTACTTTAAAGCATAGAAATTTTACCCTGAGCAGTCTGAGTGCTAGACCAGATCTTTAGGGGATGCTTTCTTTCATCTCTGTTGCATGTGGTGTATCAACCACATCTTCCCATCTGTTCGGAATTGGATGGAAAAATCAACTTCTGCTTTTTAGAGAAGCGGAAAAGGAAAGAAAACTTGTAGGCTTACATTATTTGGGATGGAGACTGCGTAAACTACCTTTCTTGTTAATGACACAGGCTATGATAGAGACACTAGGAGACAAGGCTAGCAGCTAGTGAAAAAAGATCAAGGAGTTTTGTGGCTCTCCTCCTGCCCAGAAGAACAAAGTACTGGATAGGCGACTCGTGGCAATGTGGAGAGAAGTTCACTCATACTGACAAGAGGCAGTTTCAACAGGAGACCTTATCTGCTCTTGCTTCTCTGCCTGCATCTCTGAGATGTTCTCAGGCCAAACTCTTGAAGTTATGTTCTATAGCTCAGTAGAACTTTTGGTACGGCCTCATGTTTTATAATTTTCATTTCATGGAAGCTAGGAAACTTTAAATCTCTGGTTACAGTGGTGTACCCATGTCTCTTAAGCAATGAACGTAGCATGGACAATTTAATTCAGCAAACCCTAAAACATGCCGGATCCAGATGGATTTTACTGCTGTACTTTAAATTGTTCAGCAGAAAATGCAGTTCTCATGTCTAAATGCATGTCTCAACCCCTTTGAATCCAGTAATAGGTCTCAAGAAAGTTTTGCTGGTGCTCTGATTTCAAAGCTAAGCGTAACTCTACCTCCTGCCCCAATTATCAGTCAGTTTCTTTAATAATTCAAAATCCTTGCTAAAATCCTGACCTGAGAGATTAATAAAATGATCCTTTATAGCTTTTCCAAGTCAGGCCGATTAAACACAGATTTGGCACAGACAACCTGAGAAACCTCAGTAATGTTATTCATTTAGCTAACAGAGTTACCTCCCCTGCTGACGCACTCCCAATTAATGCCAAGAAAGGCATCTGATCCGGCGGAAGGGGACTACTTGTTCCGTGCTCTCTATTACCTTGTATTCGGTCCCAATTTAATGATAACATCACTGTGTTTTACTTGAGAATTTTAATTATTTTATGGAAGCGGGTGGCAGTCTGTCCAGCTCACAAGCCTTTCTGAAGTGTAGGATGACAGCGGGTGTTTTGGGGGAAGGTGTTTGTTCACTCCACTGAGAGCACCTGAAGGAAGGAAGGCTTCTTCGGTACAGCAGTGGGTGATTAGTTTATATCCTACATCAGGAAAATACCTGAGACGAAGTATTTTGTAAGTGCAAGTGACCGTCTTGTGTCACAACATCAGCTTTTCCAGACCCAGAATCTTCCGCAACCCAGCAGTGCCAGCTTAGCTTAAATGTGCCTGCAAACCACTCCTGTTGAACCGATGCAATTGTACACAAGACGACAGATTTAAAATTAGTTTTTTGTTACGCTAGTGTTTATGAATGCCAGCTGAGTCACTGTGAGCTGAATTTAAACCAGTTTACTAGAGTTCATACCTAAAATTAGCTGGGTTTAGCCAAACCGGTTTAAAACTTGGCTGTGAGGGCAGCGCTGGCTGAGCAAGTCGTGCCGTGAGGCCGCCAAGGAGGAAAGCCATGCCAGAGGTTGAGAGGACACCTAGGCCATGGCCCAGCTACTGCTGCCTCTGACATGTCCCCAGGGGCAGAGATGATGTGGGTGATGGGTGCTCCTGCTGCTGGGTAGGAGTCACAGGAGAAGGAGAGCAAGTGACATAGTCCCTGTGAGGGAGGTGAAAGAGAGGTTGAAGGGCCCCTTCCTGAGCTGCCGTCAGAGAGGAGGGACTGGGTGGAGGCTGTGGGGCATGTGAGGGGCTCGCATGTCAGGGATGGATGGAAACTTCTGACTCCTGACAATGGAAGGGAGGCTGTCCCTACACCCCCAGGCCTGCAAGGAAGATAGGTGACCCACAGCAGGTGAGGGCAGAAATCTGTGCCTGGGGAGGCACCCTAGACCCATGTCATCATCAGGAAGAAGAGGGAGACCCACCTCCCACAGGGACATAAGCTCGCTGCCAGGGTCTTAGGCAGCCCCTTGGACCATTGCCCTGCATAGGTGTCTCTGTCATGGACGGGAGAAGTCCTGGTCCTCTTCTCCTGGATCCTGACACTGAGGGGAAGGGGCTTTGGCTGACTGCACAGATGTTGGCAGCGACAGATTTGGCTTTTATGACCACAGGACCCACTTTGAGAATTGAGGATGGTTTTAGGAGCACCTGACAGCCACCTCCCAGCACCTACAAGGAGGTCACGGAGGAGACGGAGTCAGGCTCCTCACAGCGTTGCAGGGTGGGAGGGCAAGATGCAACAGGCACAAGTTGAAGAGTTTCAGGCTGAGTATAGGCAGAAACTCTCCTCCAGGGAGGCAGTGGAGAAGGCCGACATGAGAGGCTGTGCCATCTCCATCCTTGAAGTGTTCCAAGCCTCAAATGGTCCAAGCCCTGAGCAGCCTGGTCTGACCCCAGAGCTGGCCCTATTTTGGGCCAGGCGGTGGACTGGAGGCCTCCTGAGATCTCTCCCAGCCTGAATTATCTCATAGTCCTAGGATAATCACTAGGCATTTTTAAACCAAGACAACTTTGCACATACAGCACATTGTACTCATACTTTAACCTTAATAAGGTTTCATGGCAGCAAATTATATAGATTAATCAGCTAACCATCATTTCAGCCAGCTTTCTTTTTACTCTGTCCTTGGTTTAAGGAAATGAAACAGTTTCGGCTTTGCAATCCCATACACTTGAGGTGAACTTTCCAACACGCATGCTTAAGTAACTTTCTGAAAGTGCTGAGCTCTCATCAGCCCTCTTTTAAAGGGAAATTATTGCCAGCTGAGCACTTTGGAAAACTTCATACGTTGTTTACCCACCTAAATAAGGCTCTTAGACCCTAATTTTTGGCACATTTTCTTCAGTGTCTTGGCCACAGCATCTTCTATGTATTCTGAAAAGGCAAATCCCTTCTTTATGAGAAAGGTGCATTAATTTATCTGTGGCATTGTCCCCCTCTTCTGGTTTGAGAGCACCAGGATAAAAGCTTTCTGAGACTGCCTGGCACATGTGGCAATCATAATGGGGCAGGAGGACCAGCTGTACCTGTGGGGAGGAGAGGACAGATCAGGTGGCCCAAATGGACCAATCATGATATTCCTTCCCATGGTGCTCAGTATATAAGGGCAGCCCTTAAGAAAAGTGTTATGATTTTTGTGTGTGTATGTTTGCTGTGCTAGAAAGCTTGCTGTTGATTGTTTCTCAGCTGTCCCTGTGCTGCTGGTATTTCTGCCTCCTCTTTCCATGCTGCAGAGGAACACCATTCATTGGGATGAGTTACCTTCCCGTGTTCTCTCTGGGTGGGAGCAGCACAGCTGCTGCAAGACTTCCTTTTCTAGTTTTTTGGGGTTGTTTTTTTGTTTGTTTTGTTTGGTTTTTTTTGGATTGTCATAAGGACTCTGGGCTTAGGTGTTCCTATCTGCTTCTGAGTCCAGTCTGGGAATTTTCTGGTCAGGACTTAATTGCTACCTGAAGAGTGTGAGTTCCATATTAACATATTCTCTTGTATCTTTGAATATATTTGCATACTTGGATAATATCTGCCTATAGTTCAACATCTTCATTGTTATTGTTAGTGCAAGTTTTTTTTTCAACCCCGAAGTCTTTTTTCCCTGGCTCTCTTGTTATCCTTCCCTGTGAGGGTTGTGGGGGCATCAGAGAAAGCATCTGTGAAAGTTTAGTGGCTGGCCCAGCCTTAAAAAGCTCTCAGACCAGGACATCCCTGCCAAGATCAAAGAGAGCAGCTGGCCCATTGGAAGTCTCACAGAAAGTGTAAATCATTATTTCCAAGCATGACAACCAGTCTGCTAGCTATAGACCTCGTTAGCAGAAGAGCTGAAATCCACTATCCTTATCTAATCAGGTATCAGTTGTGCTAAGACGTAAAGGTGTAGTATATCTTAAATATGGGCCTTAATGTTTGCCTAAAATATTAAATTATATGTATATGCTATATGTAGTCATATGCTATATGTAAAAAAAAGATATTTTTCTTTTCCAACTTTTATTTATATATCTGTTTTCTCTTTTTGCGGTAAATTAGTCACCAATTTAATCATCTTTAAGATTCATATGCTTGCCCACACCATCTTTCATATGAGTACAATGAGGTAAAAATTATTTTTTGCTGAACTGGGGTATAATTAAACACTCTGAATATTAATTATTTCGATTACTGTGAGAGATGACATGGTCTCCCACAGTTCAGGGAGATTTTTTTTATTTTATTTTAAATATTTCTGAATTTTCTACATTTGTATTTTAATTTAACTTCCAGTCTTTGATAACAGGGTTTACTTACATCAAACTAGTAATACAGTCCACTGAAATGAAATAGTTTATTTGTTTGTAGGGTTTTTTTCCTCTCCTATGGCCATATTGGCAAGTTTCACAGCTGAGCAGTATGACAAATACCATATGTTCACCTTCAGGCCACTGTGTTATTTGCTGGTAACTGCATTTCCTGCTGCTGTAGTTGCTCTGTGAAATTAAGAGTGACTATGACACTTTCCCTTTATTACCTTATGTCATCTTGTGTATATAGACCACTCTAGAGTCACTGCTCCATGAAATGGATAAAAACAGATATAGGTTCATATTTTGGGCTGCTAAAACACAAGCAATATTTGAATTCTCAACAGGAATGAAAAACATTTCAACTGGAAAGTTGCCTGCAAAAAATTCAATACCTTTCTGCCTTTATTCATTTATTTCAGTCTATGTTGTTTACGAGTCTAATGAAATGCCAGGCTACAACTCCATTTCAGTAGGAAATGACTCAAGGGAATAGAGTAAATGTCCAGCTTCATGAACAATATATGACAAAGTTATAGAGCATGTCCTTTGATTAGTTTATCTAGTGGCTTGTAACTTTGCTTTTTGAATAAACAGAAGTTGTCAGGCCGAGGTAGCAGAAGAGTTTGCTATGAATATTCATGCAAATACTCCTATCCTCAATCTACCACAATTTGATGGAACTTTTCCTCTGCTTTGCTTTGATTAACTGAGTTTCTTAATGAGTTTTTGCTCATTTCTGTTTGGGCCTCCAAGAAAGAGGGCATGGGAGAAAAATTGACCAAATTTATTCCCTACAGACCAAATTAGATGTTAACAGGAACTGAGGGTTCAATAATAAGGCGTGATTGAGCTTTATATCTGCTAGTCTTTTTGAGTCCTGCTTCCCTTGGGGACAGAGAAGGGCTAAGTGAAAGATTGCAGGGTTTAAGTGTTCCTTAGTATTTTTGATCTTTTAACAAGTGGTGCAGTCCAGCCAGCAGTAGCTTTCCCTGACTCCCTTCCACTGTAGTCCTGAACCAAAGTGTTTCCTTCTTTGCTCTGCTGCTTCTAGAGAAGCTATTGCTCCCATCCAGGGTTTTAATTTCTTCTCCTTCTCTTACTGGGACGTCTTCCTTGGGGTTTTGTTCTGACTCTCCACCCTCGTGCTTATATGCTTCAACAGCTGCAGCCACTCAGTGGGGTGCTCACCTGTGGATACGAAGGAGCTCTCTAATTAGCTCTGCACTGGAAGTTTACAAAATTGCTTTATCAGGCATGCACTCTTCCAAGTTAGCAACAGTTCTAATGCTGCTGGGTGAAGGAAGAGGAGAAAAAATAGATATCAACTTCCAAGTTAATAAAGCTGTTCTGTCCTTAAAAAAATAATTGGCAGGTTTAGTATGTGATCTTGCCAGGATTTTGTAGAAGCGAGAGGAGGGAGTTAAAGATACATAGCTGGACGTAGTTTATATGTTTAAGCAATAATAAGTAGTTCAGTCAGCACTCACAAGGAAGGTTTACAAGGTGTTCTCCCACCCGGAAGGAACTTCCTTTAAGAGGTATGTCTGCTCTTCCTGCAATGCGTGTGGAGAATTAATACCAAAGAACAGAACTTGTAAAGGACAAAACAAGAGTACTCTAGGTAGCAACTAGCAACAGAGACATACACAGCTTTAGATCCGTTTCCCTCAAGTCAATGTTATTTTGGACTAAGTACAGATATCATCACTCCTGTGAGTCCCCTCCTGGAGTAAACTGCCAGAGAAGCCAGGACAGCTCTTTCTCAAAAAAGCAAGCAGATGTTGTTCTCCACTTGTGGAAATGTCCAAGAACAAAAAAAATTGGTCACTCAGAAGTACTGCTGGTACCAACTCTTCCTTGGCTTTGTTTGCTTCTTCAGGTACCCCAACTTCTAGTTAGATGTAGGACAATTGGAGGTGGGAGAGGTTTCAATTCAAGTAGGGATTTTGACGAAATTTAGGCACCTAAATTCACAGCTGCAGTCCTGAAAATCTCTGTTTTATCTGGTGCACAGTTTCATTAGAAAATTTTATCAGAGTTTATGTACTGGGTCAGGGACAGTTTCAGGTTTGCTTATTTACATACTTAAGTCTGCCTCAGCCCTAACAGGAATACCCTGGGCACCTGGTTCTGTTGCTGGACTTTGAAGCAATTTCCAGTGCTCGACCAATGCATTTGATTGAATAAAAACCACCTGAAGGGACAGAAGAGCTTACCCAGAGCAGGGAATCTCATGTTCTCTCCCTCTTTTGCCTCTCTATCTGCCCCACTCCCCAATCTTCTTTAAGTCTGAGGACTCTCAAGCCAACATCACTTGGGAAAAATGGGAGCATTCTTAGTTGTCAAGGAAAGAAATTACCGTTTAAGTACGTAGAAATGGAGAAAATTAATAAGGGCTTGACTACATACAATGTTCTTCAATGAGGATAATTAACGTGTTAATTTTATTGTGTGGTGGTGTCAAAATCCAAAGACACTGCTCGATTTGTGTACTTTGTGACCATGTGGTCTTTGGATTAAGGGCACAGATTGGGGGTTTGAACCTAAGCTTCTCCCTTCCCTCTCTTCCAGACATATCTATGGGTATTTGATTAGGACCATTCTTTCTCATGCTTCTCTCTTCTTATTCATATTACATATTTAAAGATGTAAAGGAAGTAGATAAAGTCTTTAAATGGAATTATTTTCTTGTGTGCATTTTCACTAGAGAAAACATTGGGAATAGTTGTTTTTCAGCTAATAAAGCCAAAACCTTGTGAGACTGAAGTGTTAAAAGAAGAGATGTTAGAACAAGCTGCTATATTAAGCAGTAACATATTTAGAAGAAAACTTGGCTGCTGCTTCCACTCTGTGGAAACACAAGAATGAAATGGTTGTAGTGTTAACAGAATACATAATGTTATTTTAACATCAGAACTTAGGGTAGCAAATTTCAGTCCCATCTTTAACAAAGACTCTGTGGTAACGGTGGAAATCATCAAGAAGTTTGTCTAGCATCAGTACTGAGTAACAGGATGAAACAATAATTAAAGGAAATTGTTAGAAACCAATAGGAAGATGAAGATATATAATACAAATCAACAGAGATGCTGTAAAAGGAAGTGGCGTTTTCAATCTACTGACAATTTATTGTACATGCCAGCACAGTAATGTTTAAAGTAAAACAATCTGAAATAATTTATTTTGGCTTTTAAAAACTACTTTTGCCAAAATTCCTGAAAGGGTGGACTGATAAGGAAATTAAGCAATCACAAGGGGAGAGAAGTATAATTGTAGGATGACAAGCCATTAAAAGATCAAGGAATATAAGTAAATAACCAGGTGCTATTCTGGAAAAAGGCCAGCCAAGCAGTGAGTGCAGAGCTGCGCTATGAATGTTGTCAAATTTATTTCAGATGACAGAAGAGCTCACCTGAAGTGCAACAGAGTGTGAAAAACACCTAACAAAGGGACCTGACATAGTTAGGTAAACTGGCAGTGGGATGGTAGATGGAATATGTCAAGAAAACAGTATCATGGACAATATTGTTAGTTCTAAAATGGAAAAAACCCCACACATGGGGGTGGGAAGGACCTTAAAAAAAATTCACCAAAGTATTCTTTATCTGCGGGGATAGCTGAAGTGTGATTGGATATCTAAATGAGAAGTAATAATAAAAATAATCACAGAATTGCAGAATGATTGTATATGTATCATACTTTACTACACATGTATAAAGTACCCTCAGACATAATGTATGAGTGCATGTGTGGGAGTACATGAGTATGTCTGTGCTGTGGTGGGTTTGTGTCTGGTGGGGAGTTTTGGTGGTGGTGGTGGCTACAGGGGTGGCTCCTGTTATTCAAAGCTTCCAGAGCCTTTCCCAGGTAGAAGTCAGACCTGTCTCTGTCCAGGACTGAGCACATCAGCACATCAGTGATCAATGTATTTTAGAGGGGAAATGAGTTGGGCAATTTCTGTTCCTTTGCATTGGGGAGCGCTTTATTTTCAGAGAGGAGGGGGAAATGAGAGAGCAACCATGCAGTCACAAAGGTTGGTGAGGAAGAAGGAGGGAGAGAAGGGTCCTGGAGCTGAGATTTTACTGAGGCCTGTGGTTAGATGGCATGGTGAAGCCCTGTTGACCAAGGAGATTAATGATGGCTTAGGATCCAGGATGCAGCAGCACGTGGAGGACACCATGCTGGAGCAGAGGACCATACCTGAAGCATGCCAGGACTCTGAGGGGAGCCTGAGCTGGAGCAGTCCATCGTTGGGAGGACCACAGCCTGCCGGAGGGACCTGCACATGTGGCAAGGACTCACATTGGAGAAGTTCAGGGAGGAATGTCTCCCGTGAGAGGGACACCACATTGGAACAGAGGAAGACTGCAAGAAGTCCTCTTCCCAAGAAGGAAGGAGCAGAACAGACAATGTGTAATGGACAGACTGCAACCCCCATCCCCTGTCCCTCTGTGCTACTGGGTGGGAGGAGGTAGCCAGGAAGAAGGGAGGGATGAGGCAAAGGTGTATTTAAGACCTGGTTGTATTTGTTTTCTTCACTATCCTACTGTTGTGGTTCAAGCCGACTGGGACAAGTCGTAAGCTCCAGCTTACTCCTTCCCCAACCTGTATTTCCATAGTGATGTGGAGGGAGACAATTCAACTAAAAAGGCTCAAGCGTTTGAGGCTAAGGATAGAGAGGGTAATAATCTACCATTTAAGATGATGGGTAAAGAACCAGAGCGACTTGGGGGGAAAAAACATAGATATAATTCCCCATCACCATTTACAAAGTAGGATAGTGAGA
>NW_009728340.1:0-7241 GCF_000703405.1 Apaloderma vittatum
AAAAAAACAAACACTCAAGAGCTGATTTTGAGTGCCTTTCTCATACTCTAAAAAAAAAAAAAAAATCTCTTTTAATTAACTTCCACAACTTACAGACTCCTTAGTGCCTTGTGTTAGAGATAGGTTCTACCCTCCACCTGCCTGAGTACTAGCTTCCTATTCCCGCATCTCCCATTGAAGACACAATTTGACTCCTGCTTGTTAAAACCCAGCATGAAGCAGACAAAAGCACAACAGCAGCCAGCACCTCAAAGCTGGTTTTAAGCAGGAAACTATAAACAAATATACAAAAACCTGCCCTTTTTCATAAATAAATTCTTTGCTGTGTTTCCAGTGGAAATTTCTGACACCACTATGCTCTTAGTACAGATTTTACTCTGGGCAAAGACTCACAAAGAACAAATAACAAATGTCAGCAGGTATCATCAAGTGTCTCTTCATGGATTTTATTTCTTCATTATTTCCACTAGGTACTCCAAGAAACAAAAGGGAAGTCAAGATATCAATAACCTCCTGTAACATCAAGATGGAATTGAAGGGGGAAAAACAGAATGATGGTCTTAAAGGCATGCTCCATAAAGGTTGGAACTGATTTCTCCCCTTTTTTCCCAGGAAAGTTTTATTCAATTATCTTACCTAATTATGGGAAAATTGTAATAAAACTAGAGTATTTCATATATTTAGAATTAAATGTTTCATGCTAATTCAGTTTTTAAAAGTTGGAACTTTTTTATTTCCATGTTGGATGGCTGTTTTCCAACAAATAGTGGAGTGTGTTTTGCTATTGTCAGTGTGTTTTTTCAAATTTCTTTTACCTCTAGAGGAACTTCAAGTGGAAATGAAAAAAAAATTCAGAAACAAGTTAAATAATTTCACTTCTCAGCTGTTCCACTCTACTATATTGACACTGTTGGAGTTTAAAAATCGCAGGGGGGAAAAAAAAAAAAGAGAGAAAATATGGAGATTCTAGACTTTGTCTCACCATTTACTTTAGTGAGGAAGAACAAAAGAAAAATAATTTTAAATTGCCCATAAAGCTTATTCTTTTTTCTCCTCACAAGGAGTTTCAGAAAGGAAGACACAAACAATATCTGTTTAGAAAATGTGATCAGCTCTGAACAGGAAGTTTAGAATCCCTCTCTGGAGCATACTAAGCAAATAATTCTCTGTACATCATATGATCCACATAGACACAGTCTTCCTTGGAAATGTTTTCATTTCAAAGCTTTGAGCTAGAAGGTACCCAAAAAGGTTGATTAGTTCTTTCAACTTCTGTCCTTCAGCATTCTCATTGTTCCTCTGCTGACCTATGGCAATATGGTACCACATGGAGAGTGCTGGAAAACTCCAGGACACACCACTTGGAGATGATCACGAGAGTCCAATTGCACCAACATTCCTTTTTGCTGGGGGTAAACTCTCAAGCTCAGTATACTATTTCTGGTTACAATCCTCTCTTGTTCAGCTGGAAAGCACCCTGCATCCCCATGTGCAAAAGCACTACACTCTCCCTAAGGCTTTACTGTGAAGTTCCTACTACTGGACGTAGATTCTGGCATGGGAGAAGCACAGCAAACATGGTGAGCTCATATCTGCAACCCTTTCAAAACCTTGCACCTCACTTCGCCTAAGTTCCACTGACATGTTTACCATGATACATGTTATGTGTTAAATGCTTCTTAAAGGCTTCCAGGACTTAGGACATTGAACAACAGACTTAGAGTTGAACCTCAGCTTCTCTTGGACGAGTGATTATTTAAAAATTTCAGTAGGGCAAAGGAAACATGAGAAGTTTTTGCCAGCCCTTTATTTCTGATTTTTTACAGCTTTATATTAAATGGAAAATGCAGTTCTACCATCATAAAAACATGCTAGTTTATATTACTAGTAAAATAAATTTTTTCTCATACAATTTTCATCTGTTCTAGCAAGGTGGGCAGTGGACACACCAGCAAAACAATCTTGAGACACACATAATCCAGGGCAGTCCTAACTACAATTTAGACTTATAGATTTATGAGCCTTTCTAAAGAATTACAAGTAAAACAACTAGCCTAAATCTTAAACTAATACTTCACCTACATTGCACATTAGTGTATAACTCAAGAACTCCAAACCAGCTCTAAACAAGCTAGTTTGGTCAGTAGCAGATACAGCCTAAGCACCTTGAAGTAGAGCAGACTAGCCCCAAGAACTCCGTGCTTCCATTCGACATGAGCTCGAATATAGACATATCCCTAGTTTAAACATTCGTACTTACCATTTTTACCTGGGTTGGTTTTTTTTAGTGGATAATAAATTTTTAGTGTAGACTTTACTTTTCCTCAAGATCATGTATATAGCCAAAATAGCAAACAAAAAAGGTTTTAAATCCAGGCATTTTACCACTGCCGAAGGTCACATTAACAATAACTAAGAGACAGGAAAAGTCATCACAAAGTCATGTGTGGTCATGTTACTCTTCTACCTGCTTTGATCTGTTTGCAAGAATGATTTATAAAACTGTTAGGAGCTGCATATGTTAACCAAACTTTCCAATTATATCTTTCATAATGCTAACTAGTTGTCACTAGTGGTAGTAACACACTTAAAGAACAACACATGACTGAGTATCAGTACGCCACCAGACCATATTCACTCATTTCAATCACTTGTTCTTAAGTATTTTCAACTCAGAGGCAACATAACTGGAAACACATTAGTTTGTGTTATGTTCACTCTTTTCCTCAATTGGATATCTTTGTGAAAATTTTCTACTTTTGCTGTCACTCTATCAAATATTTGAGCAAAGGCTTTTTTTATCACACTACCAATTATATTTATTATAATAACATCTGTTTTTTTCTAGTTGAAATGCTTTTATTATTTGTCATTTAGAAAACCCATCCCTTAACATCTGCAATGAAAAGATAATGGAACTAAATTAATGGCAGCTGGAGTCTTTTTACATAGCAAAGAATATCTGAGCCTCTATGTCAGAATTTCAATCCCTTTTTATCTATTTGATTGTTCTTCTTGCATTTGTCCCTTCAGCATAATGATTAACTGATGCGCTCTCCTATGCAGTCTGATCAGGTGTTGATTGCCTTCAAATGCTTTAGCTGGGAGAGAAAAGGAGGGAATAAACTTTGGGAGATGTGTTGGTTTCACTTATTTGCACAAATACAGTGTGGATTAATTGCCTTCAATAATACCATTTTAAACATCAGTGTGAATCATTACTAGGAGAAGATCAGAAATTGTCACCCTCTCTCTCTCTCCCCTGTCCCCCTTTATTTTTTCCCTAAAATGCAACAGGTCAACTGGGATCAGATCATCCCTTGGTCTAAGGGCACAGCTTGAATTACAGAAATATCTCTTTAATGTTGGAAATGGACTCTACCATCTTAACACTTCCCTGAGCACGTTTCCGGCTTCAATTTTAATATGACACTGTTCAGCCTGATGAACACGTCCACTGTACACCTTTCTAGAATAGATGGAAGTTGTACTGGAAAACAGTACTTGGGTTTTTTTATTACCCTAAGGGGAAAGAGTAGCAGACCCAGAGAAATGGCTTCTCAGAACCAGACCTATAAATCAAAAAAGCTCTTATCCCTCTTACAGTAATTGACATTTTTCCTTAGCTTGCAAAAACTTAAGTCACAAAAACCCAAAATTTTGCTTCAGAAGGCTCAGATTATCGCTGCCTAATACTATTGTCTGAGTCTCATCAGAAAGGAAGAAGAGGCCATAAGATTTATACTGCAAAATAATACTTAACATTTACAGCCTTTGCTTGAGACTCCTGTGCAGCATTCTGTGGAAATATACTTCAATAAATGTTTTATCTCCCACTCTGGATGTCTCCCTTCCATCAAAATCAGTTGACTAAGTAAGTATGCAAGCAAAGGAAATGGACAAATAAGAGACGAATGCTTTCCCCAACATTAAAATTGCATGATTAGTCCATATCGCCTTCCATTCAGAAGGTACAAATAGAAAATGAACTGCAGAATATATATGAAGTTTTCTGTTATAAATCATGAGTTACATGCATATCTGTAACAGCTGTTTAATTATGCTGTTTGTATAATTAAGTTCCTTTGTGGCATACCTCCCAAACCAGCAACCTTGCACCAACATTTAGTACGTTAGTATGTGCTGAATCCATACACACAGTCACGCTCAGGCATTGTGTTTCTGCTGGAAAGCAGTAAAAACAGTTTCCCACAACACATACCAGCTGCAAGCAGTGTGTGAACACATTTACTCTGTTTCAAACCCAAAGCAAAGAGTTTAGTTTTAAGTCATTTCAACATTTTCTCTGGGCCCCAGACTTCACCCAGACAAAGGAGGGAGTGGTGTGCTCAGTCCTGAGCTGAAAGTCTGGCCCATCTTCTCAGCGGTACCGCCTGACCCACGCGAGATTTGCCACCAGTGGCCTTTGCTACATCTCACCTTCTGCTGTGCACCAGCTGGTTTAGTAGGAGCAAGTATAGCATGCACCTCTCTCTACACTTTAACGCAAGTTTGTTCATCTTGGTTTAGCATCTATTTAAAGATGGAAAAGTGAGACAAAACCAGTAAGATCCTATTTAGCTTTGACATCAAACTGACAATACTTCTGCATATACAAGCACATAGGATCTGAAATTTCTGTTGAACCAACTGAAAATGAAACAACTCAGAGACAGGAACACAGAAGCTGAAGTAGATAACAATTGAGGGGAAAAAAGAAGCACAGAGTGTTAACACTTGTACAACACCCAAAATCTGTGTTTCTGGTGGACAAAGACATATTCTTTTCTAGTATATTTTGGTCTCACACAAATTAAGACTTTTTAAATGTATCTTGCACTAAGAGTTACTATTTCTAGTTTTATTTGGTTGTTATTCTTTACTATCTAGTTCTATGATTCACTTGAAATTGAGGGAAAAAAAGAAACACAGAGTGTTAACACTTTACAACACCCAAAATCTGTGTTTCTGGTGGATAAAGACATATTCTTTTGTAGTATATTTTGGTCTCACACAAATTAAGACTTTTTAAATGTATCTTGCACTAAGAGTTACTATTTCTAGTTTTATTTGGTTGTTATTCTTTACTATCTAGTTCTATGATTCACTTGAGCGCCTGTCCAACAAGAATATCTTGAGAGACATGTGGTGTTGTCGTCTGCATCTGATGTGATCAGAACACCTCAAATGCTACAACTTGTGTTACAGAGAAGCTGTCTCTACACACAAACAGGCTTGTGCATTCATGGCTTGTGTTGCCCAACCCCTCTACACACTGCCAACCTCCTCCCTGGAGGACACAGCACCATCACAATAACAAAAATAATTCATACATGGTCATTAATATATTTGACACGTGTCGTTACAGAAAGCAGGCTGAGTATGTAATGAATTTTCCTTGCTAGTTTTTGCTTTAGTAAAGCCAGGAGACCAGAACCAGTCTCCTCTTTTTCAGTTGTAAGAACAGACATCACACTAGGAAGAATTAAACTGTAAATGATATACCTTCTTTCCATAACCAAAACGGAGAATAAAACCACAGACTCATGGAGTGAACTAATTTAGCTATTCTGGTGTAGGTTTGAGTTGCATGTTTTATTCAGTGCCATACACATTCCAGCATGCAGACAGACAAATAAGCACAAAAGCCAAAAAAATTCAGATGAGAGAGTGTCACAATAGCTGGACTCCCTAACAACTATTTTGTTTTACAAAGAAATCAGACAGGATATTCTATATTCGAGGGGCTTGTAACACAACTGCACAGACATGCCAGTTTCATCCCAGTTGTTTTATACTCCTTTTGACCCCTGTCACAAAAGATTCAGCAGCATTATATCTTATCATTGCCTTTCAATATAGTCCAAGTACCTCAAATGTCTGAAGCAGGAAAACCTTGGGAGTAACTAGCTAACAAGGCAAATAGAAAGGTCAAAAGTCCTTCACAAAACAGTAAAAGTCAATCATCTTTCTTTGGACATGCTAAGTCAATTGCCTTGGGAAACACAAAGTAGAGATTATTCTTGGAGTTTGTTATCCTACCTCATTGAGCACCAGGGCTATGCTATTGCAGGGCTGCACCATCAAGTTGAAAAGGCACAAAATATTAAAATATTAAAAAAAAAAAAAAAAAAAAAATCACACACCACCAAACACATCAGCTTTTTCTTAACTTGATTTTCTTTCAATTATGTTTAAAATAAAAGCAGTAAGAAAGGAGGATGCAGGAAAAACGAAACCCTTCTGCTCTTGGACATATCACTGATAGATTATTTTATTTTCACAGAACCATTTAGGTTGGAAAAGACCTTTAGGATCATTGACTCCAACCTTAAATCTAACATTGTCAGGCACGTGGTTAAGTGGTGGACTGAAGTACCACATGTACATGTCTTTTAAATACCTCTGGGACTGGGACTCAAGCACTTTCCTGGGCAGCCTGCTCCAATGCTTGACAACCCTTTCTGTGAAGAAATTTCTTCCTAATAATCAACTTAAACCTCCTCTGCTACAACTTGAGGCCATTTCTTCTCATCCTAGCTCTCGTTCCTAACCATTTTAATCTGGTTTGTATTTTCAGCATGCTATCAAATCATAACTCAGCCAATAGTGGAACCAGAAACACTGTTTGAAAACAAAGCAGAAAAAATCAGATACCAAGGTTTCTCAAGGAGGCTTGATTCAGAAACAACTTATTTTTCCCTACCCCCAAATCAGATGCAGTAATGTAATAGATTTCAGTATTTATGTTACAGTAGGTTTGTTAGGAGAAGCTATTACATAGCTGTGCTGAAACAATGCATTTTGATATGTCCCTGATATTTTTCATTCAAACTAGACAAATAGAAATAATTAAATTATGGTAGGTATTTTTTTCTTTAAAAAAATATCAACAGCAACAAAAAAAAAAATCCACAAACTTTTATAAGCAGTAGTGTCAGGGAGTGAGTTGAAGATCATTAAAAAGATTTCAAGGCAGAAACAATAATACAGATCTCTCTAAATGTTCCCTGATGTTAAAATTGGAAGGTGAAAATGAAGGCCACCAGAACAGGTTTATTAGTCAGATTTGCATATTTGCATTTCCTGTAACTTCCAGGGCCAATATCTTTAAAAAGTTGTTCTGTTTCAGCTTTCTGGTTTTCTATAAAACTATAGACAAAATCAGAAAAAAAAGTGTTTAAGAGTTTTCAACAACTTTCAGATCCTGTCCATTGTTCACCTTCTGGCTTCGCTGTTCG
>NW_009728341.1:0-6460 GCF_000703405.1 Apaloderma vittatum
GGAGCGATTGAGGGAGCTGGGTCTGTCAGTTTCACAAAGAGAGGCTGAGGGGATCCTCATCATGCTCTACAATTACTTGAAAGGACATTGTAGAGAGGTTGGTGCTGGTCTCTTCTCACAGGTAATTAGGGACAGAATCAAGGGGAATGGTTTCAAGTTGCAACAGGGCAAGTTTAGGCTGGACGTTAGGAAGAAATTCTTCACAGAAAGAGTGGTCATAAACTATAATAGACTGCCTAGGGAGGTGGGTGAGTCGCCATCCCTGGATGTGTTCAAGTGTTGTTTAGATGGAGTGTTGGGTGATATGGTTTAGGGGTGAACTTGTAGTGTAGGGTTAATGGTTGGACTTGATGATCCCAAGGGTCTTTTCCAACCTGAATTGTTCTATGATTCTATGATTCTATGATTCTCTGACTCTATGTCTTTTGAACTGAAAGCCCAATTTTAATTGCTTTGTGTTTTAGGAGAGGAGTTTGATTAGTGAGCTTACTCACCACCCATGTGTGAAAATGCCTGAGCACTTCTTCATGTACAATGTCTTCTTTAACAATAATGCTTCCAAGAGTAATGACTGGGCTACACTTTCCAGAAAAGCTCTGCTACAAGTCCGTGGTTTAAAGCTTTAAGTTAGGTTTGCAGTTTATCATCTTTCAGATCGATACACTACAGAGAGCTGACACAGATCCTGCACAAAAACAGATTGCACTTTCAAGGGAATTTCATGCCATTTAAAATTGGAATTAACCAAAATGCAAAAGCTAAAAATACATGAAAGACAAAGTTTAAGTCAATAATGGAAAACCCTGTGTGTCATTCTGCTTATTAAAAGACAACAAACTGCCACAAAATAAATGCTCCCTGCTAATGAACTAATATTTAATCAGCATAGTGCTCTACTTTAAGAAAAAAGTGAAAAAAACCCTTCTGTTGATCACTATTTGCTGGTGATCCTTTAAAAATGTGGATGGAAAAATCAAACACTCTAAATACTCTTTTTTTCTATGCAGTGAAGCAGGAGCATGCTGTAGTGCTTGTCATAATTTTCTTTATGACCCTAAGCCCTCAATCTCAAAGAATAGGAGAGAAAATGGAGGTCACACTGCTTCTACATGTTGTCATGCAGATATGTGCTCTTCATACAGAAATGGACTTTAAGTCAGGGTGTTTAGCTCTATACCTTTTAAAGGTAATTATTTCCATTGGCTTTTTTTTTTTTTTTGTACTCCACAAATGGGACTGCTGCTGCTTTTCTGTTTGTTAGTGCCAGTTAGATCCACCTGCTTAATCCCATGAGATGTTGCCATGCTGGTTCTGGCAGGACTGACCTGTTTTGTACTTTAGGGTCCAGACTCCCCAACAAACTTCTGCAGGAGAGAGCTTGGCAATGGAGAAGGGAGAACAAAACACCATGATGAGAAGAAAGAAAAGTCTGCCAAAGAACTGCATAAAGAGTAATAAAAACTGGGGTGGTTGTAGGCTGAATTTTGATAAATCACCTTCCTCTTCTGCACTTCGCCTTTTCCCACCTTTTCGGGTTTAAAATCAATATACCTTTCCAATGAAGTTCTCAATAGCCGGAAAACGTTTAATTTCTTATTTCCAGCTGTGACTACTGTATGAAATGGTATTTCAAACTGTGCAAAAAATCACCATCTGGATACAATTTACCCAACACCTTCCCTGCAGTAGATTTTTTTTCTCCAGCAGGCCAAAAGGTTAATGCTTCTTTCCTCACTCTCAATGGCTTTTGTGCCACCCATAGCATTTCATCAAGGGTGTAAGGACTCCGGTTCATTGTTTAACCTTTTAATACATGCTAGAGACTAAATCAGGTATTCTCCCCCTGACTTCTGAAGCACTGCTGCTGTTTACTGCATAGAGTTATAGTGGCCTGAGCAGAAGATTATAGATCCTTCACACCTATTCTTGCCTGAATAGCCTCATCATTCTGGATACTGCTTTTGGGCTGAAACATGGTTCTCTGTGACAGCAGAGAACACTTGCTTACTGATGCTTTTGTATCTCCTCCTTTCTCCAGGGCAGACTTCCCTCCTCTGAGCACAAGTTTATATTTCCTCAAACTAGCAACTGTTTCATTTTTGGACTGTTGTTTTTCAACTCTTGTGTGAACTACTGGAGGTTGTGGCATCTTCTGGCTCTAGTCAGCTTCCCTTGAAAAACGCTTATATGATCCACAGCACAGTTGTTCATTTTAATGATTTCACATTGCAACTAGTCATGGGAAGACATTATGTTTTGCCTTGTCAGAAAATGCTGAATTCAATGTCCTCAGAAAGGAATTGCGTGATACTGCAATTTTCATGGCAGTAAATTCTCATGAGCATTTAGATGTATTTGGTTTTGATGAATCATAGAATTGCATAGATGGAAATCACCTTTAAGATCGAGTTCAATTATTAACCTGACATGGACAAATCTTAGACTAAATCATACCCCTAAGCACTGTGTCTACATGACTTCTAAATACCTCCAGGGATGGATACTCTGCCACAGCCCTGGGTAACCTGTTCCAGTGCCTGCTAACCCTTTCAGTAAAGAAATTCTTCCTAATACTCAGCCTCAAATTCCCCTGGCTCAACTTGAAGCCATTTCCTCGTATCCTATTACTTGTTACTTGGTTGAACAGAATGATCCCCACCTCTTTACAGCCTCCATTAAGGTAGTTGTAAACCTAGACAAATTCCTGAAACTCTTATACCAAAGATAAAAAAGAGATTATAGGGGCAAAAGACACACTGCAACATATTTGTAGTTGGTGAGAAGCTGGGTTCGCATTCCCTCCCTTCTCCAGCAGAATATCTGCACACCTTAGTAAAAACTGACAGTCACTGGGGGTAACCATGTGGAGGTGATGATAGTAACTAGTGAGGATTAAAGATATGATGGAGACTGTTTCCTTCAGTCTCGATTTCAGTGTTTTCAGCTAGAGATTGAAGATCCTTTAAGGAGTAACTAGGCCAAGTGGAACTTCCTTAACAGGGAAAATCAGTCCTGTTTTGGGGAAGATATGGAGTTTTTTTTTATGAAAGAGAAGCTGTGAGGATTGAAAGCAGTAGTAACCATTTGAGGCGCCCTAAGATAGCCTGCCTGGCCTCCAACTACTGCTCTAGAAGGCCATGAACCTCCTAGAGGCCTGCTACATCTGCTGACACTAACTGAATATCTTAAATCCATGTATCTAAAACAGGAAGACAGATGCTTCTACTTGCATAACTGAAACCTGTCTTATACGTCTCCTTTCATGATCTGAAATGTTCTATAGGCCCCAATTAGATTACATTAACGAGATCTCCATGAGTTATAATGGAGATTAGATAGTAAATTCATATACTGACAGCTACAAGTATACCCGTAAATTATGTGTATAATCTTGTGCCAAATCCAACCCCAAGTTAGTGATCACTAGGAGTGAAAGCAAAAAGTCAGACATGGTCAAGGGAGAGCTGTGCAAAATCTCTTTCTCTCATTTTTTCTTTGATCTGTTGTGCTTTTTTCCCTCCCCCAATTAGATAAGTTAATTATTCTAGCTTTTAATTTAATGTAGCCTGTTTTTTAAAAAATTAAAAACTTTCAGTCTTTTTTTATGGAACTCCCTATAGAACACTATCTAGACCATTGACCTCAAAAGCTCAGGACAGTCCTGTGACAAGACATGAAGTTCAAAGCATTGTATATGTGGGATGGACTTATGATTCTTGTGGTCTCATCTTCCCAGGAGTCTGACTTCCACAACGACATTCGGGCAGATGTCATTTCAAAGTGAACAGGCTGGGACTGAGGCAGTTAAAATACACAGATCACATCTTGGGAGCAGTGAGGTCTTTGGCCCTTCCACCTGACCTTGTCTTTGCATTTTTTATTCTCTCTGTCTTTTCCCACTAGTCATAGTTACAGCTACTTGGACTGATCCCTTTCTTCCTACAGCTGCTAATCCCAGTACTAGTGTGGCTGAGTAAGAGCATAGATTTTCTGGAAACAAGTCTTCACACTAGTCACCTGATATTACCTGGATAAAAAAATTCTTCCAGACTTCAGATTTCCATATAGACCTGAGTGTTATATGACCTTTCTTTGTCTCTTTTCTGTTTACTGACTGAGATTCACCGTGTAACCCTGATTGTAATTTTTCTAGTTTATTTTGCAAGTCTGCATTTTTAATTTTTATTTATGTTTTTTTTTAAAAAAAAATTGTAAGAGCTTTCTGGTTCTCTACCTGTTTGACAGATGATTATAACCTTCAGTATGCCACAATGATTCATCAGCTGTGTTACCACTTAAATGAATAAGTCAGTTCAGTAAGACTCCTTGCTAAGCAGAGTACCACTCAGCGCAAGTAGCAAGGTTAGAATAGGACCCCTGAAATGTAATTACTACAAAGATAAAAAATAGGGTGTCAGATAAGATTAAAGACCACCTGGAACAAAACCGGCTAATCTACTTAAAAGAAATGTACTTACTTCGGGTCCTAAAAAGGCAGAGTTAAATTTCCCCTACTTAGATGCTGTTATTTTCAACACCTCTATTACCATGTGTTGTGATGAGGACAAATGAAGAAAACAGACACAGGTTATCCTACTGAACACATCACCTAGAGACGGACTGAAGAGTAGTGACCTACTGAAGTTTATCCTAAATGAGTAAGAAAGATTAAGACTGAGCAGATAAGTTTCCTCTCAGCTTACAGGGCTCCAGAATGATACTCACAGCCATGCTTAAGTCAGACTTCAGAGGATCAATCTCAGCACTTGTGTAGGTGTCAGAGATCAATAACTCTTGGACTGTTGGTGATCTCTTTGTGATCTCTTTACTGAAAAGCTCTGTGGCTCGGCCCATGTTGTTCTGATTTCAGTTCTCTTCTCCCTATGAACATTAATTTAGAAGTGCAGGTAGATATGTTCTAGAGAGGTGACTAATCTTGAGAGCTCAGGATATTCAGACACTGTTTCTAAGCACTAGTGTCCTGTTGTTTTTTCCTTTAAAATTTGCTTGTTGCATTAGATCCATTGGGAACTGATCTACATTACTGGTAAGCTAGAAAGATTTGTGGATGCATACACAAAAAACATTACATATATATGCAATATTTTTGAGCTAAATAAATTCCCCAACACAGGTGAAGAGATAACAGACATTACCCAGGATCAATAGTAATTGCCATGCTGCAAGGAATAATGAAACTTCTTTAGACAGTGCTGCTGCAGCACCTTTTGTGTTGTAACATCTGGTTACAGAAATTCTTTATTCAATCAGAGTGATAAATATGATAGATCTAATGATGACTTTTTATAAGTACAGTGTACATTCAAAGGGACTGCATTAGCTGTTTACTATCTGGCTAGAAACCATACTTTTGAATTTGGCACACACATATGCTTACCAGTATCTGTACTCTTTCTATGGCGTTCTTGCCATGTTTAGATCTATTCAGACTTACAAACAACCTCCTGAATTAGATGTTATAGAGTCCTCAAGTTCAAATTGGGGTAACTAACCTGCAAGGTCCTTGTTCTTAAATTGATTGTGGTTTTGTTATACAGGTTTATACAGTGATACTCATTAAATATCAGTCTCCTGGAGTAACCAATGACTTCCCTGTTAGGTATTACATATAGTTTCTATGTTTGCACATTGTTTGTAGCTGTGCCCCATATGCTGAACAAGGTGGGTAATAGCCACTGAATACTGAATGTGCCCTAAAGCCTTCTAGAACAAAATGACTATATGCTATCCACATGTATTTGGCATAGCAGAGGAGGTTGCTGGCAGAGGTTGCGGCAACCCTATTCAACACTTATATATGATTTGTACTTTGCAGAAGCTGCATGATAAGCTCTTGTCTCTGCAAATTGCTGTACACGAACATCTCCCTGGGGTCAGGGGATACTCTGTTTTCACAATTAGATGATTTTTGACTACTTTAATTAAGCTATCTGCAAAGGAATGCTTAAAAAACCCCATGTTGATGAACAGGATGGCTATTTACAACATACTTACCAAATAGAATGTGCAAAGTTCTTCTGCGTGTCAGTGTAAAATGAAGTTCTGCAAAGAAGTTCTGCTCAATTCTGTGAGCCAAGATTGTTTACTCATTCATCCAAAAGCAAAGGGAAAATGCATGCAGGTAAAAGAGACAGAGATGACTTTCCATTGATTATGGTAGAGCACGTTTTTCACCTCAGGAGTGTTTCCAGCTACAAGGTTTAGATGAACGAATTGTTGAGGTATTATTGCAGTACCCACTGGATGACAAGTTGGTTGCTCTGGTAACTCATTATTTAATGTTTGAATCGTGATATAAATAGGAACACAGCACATGTTAGTCGTTATTCATTAGGATGATAAAAGATGTAAGAGATGTCACTCCACATTTGAGATTTCTGCAAAGCACAATACTTCTATGTTTGTGTGTCTGTGTGTAAGGAGAGGGTAGAGGGAAAGA
>NW_009728341.1:6491-7838 GCF_000703405.1 Apaloderma vittatum
TCAAAGTCCCATTTCTATAATATAATCCCAATGTAAAGGCTGAATAGAAATATGATTCCATTCAGGCAACACATTGAAATGCTATCAGAAGACATATCTTTTGTGCAAGGTCCTAAGAAATTTTTTTTTAAAGAAAAAGAAATGAATACAACACACCAACCTCCTATCTTAAAGTGATTGAAGATCTTCTTTTAAAAGTCGCACAAACGCCACTCTCCAAGGCAACCTGACTTTCCAGGAAAACAAGTAGTATAAAAGTTAGTTTAAAAGCTAAACTATAAAGAATAAAATAGATAAATAATGGAAATGAGCACCTGAATTTAGTTTGATGCAGATCTTAGTACAAAAGAGCAATGAAAACTACACTCATTCAAAAACTGTTGTGCACACTTCACATGACTACGTGCTGTTGTAAGTGGTTTCAGTCGGATAACTACAGCCTTTTTTTTTTCCTCAGTAAATCTATTCTTTCCAAAAAAACCATCAACCACTGACCTGAACTTCCCAAAATTCTCTTAGTTTATGATGAGGGTCCAAAAAACCTGTTCTGAACACACGCGTAGAGTTCAGTCTATTACTGGAGTTATTAGAGGTTAACATCACAAAGTCTATAGTCAGTTAATATTAAGAATATAAAAGAAAATATATAAAGGTAAAGGAGAACTGGCTAGACTAAAACACCCTGAATATATTCTTTGTGTAAATGGTTTAAAAATAATATTGCTGTTTACTGGTGAGTTAGCCCAGTTAATAAGTATCTTTATTCTGTACAATCCATCCACTGAAAAGTGTTGAGAATAGTAATAGTAGAATTTGATAGATAATTGAAGATATAGTCCATCTCTTAGTATAGCTGCTCATTGATGACCAAGGTGGCTGATGTATCTGAGGTAGATTTTCATAAATCAGGTATTGAGATCCATCTGGGGTCCTGTGATGGCCAGCCAGTCTTGAAATTATCTAACTTATCAGGTGTGTTTTGTAAGGCATGCTGAGCTTTTTGATACTGTAATTAGATTCACACTGTTTTCCAAATCAGTTAAATTACCTCGTTTAAGCTACATGAGGTCTGATCACATAAATAAAGGCAGTGTAACCTTTTCTGCAGTGATGCTTTTCAAGTAATTTCCAAACGTAACCATCTTATTTACCTTCTAGTTGTTCTAGTTAAGTTGTGTCCATAGATTTGAAGTGTCCAGCTTTTCTTTGTCTCCTTCAGGAGGAAAATAAGTGGCTCTGAGAGACAAAAATGTTCTAATTCATTCTTTTCATGTGTTTTGTGAAGATAAAAAATAATCATAGATTTAAACAGGCCAGGTTACTCTCCTCTCCAAGGAGTTCTTGAGC
>NW_009728341.1:7852-12553 GCF_000703405.1 Apaloderma vittatum
TTTCCCACTGTCCTTTGTGCCTCAAAATGTCCAAATTAGTAAAATAAAGAGAATTTCATAGGTGCAGTGTTTCTTCTTAACTTTTTCTATGCAGTAAATTTTTCCTATGAGTTCTTTTGTGTGAATGTGGTGTGAAGGAAAGATAGCAGAAAGGCAATTCATTTAATTAGAGCTGCTTTGTTTCCTCTTTCAGCTAGTGACTACCTAGAAAATCCACATCATGTTTCCTGCCATCAGAAAGCAAAGGCAAGGTTTGTCAGCTGTTTGTAGTGCTATATTTACTTGCCCTCCCTCAAGTATGGGGAAATCAAATGAAGGAAAATGTAGAAAAGCAATGAGAAGAGTTGGTGGCTGGTTTCCAAGCCATATTCTGAGAAAGAAAGCAGGAGGGAGGGTGAAGTAAGAGGATGTAGGCAGTGAGCTGAGCATACTCAAAAAGGCACCAAGACCCATGCAGAATAGGCCCCTTTGGCAACACACTATTATTCAGTCAGTTTAGGCCAGTTTCTCATTTGCATGAAAATCCATTACTGGTTTAAAAAGGTGGTCTATATAATAAATTTTTTGAGCCAGTAGATATTTCCTGATGAATGTCAATAGTACTACTCTTGCCATCCATGTTCCTAAGAGGATGGATTGCACGGCTGTTTGAACTCAGTTCAACACATGAATGGTATTTTTGGACATATACACAATTTTCTTGTTACAGCAATTCTCTCTCTTACTCATTTCACATAGTAACTTTTATATCCATTAAGTGGCAAGATGTTCCATGGGAAAATGTTGTAATTGCACATATTCAAAGGGTACATAATTTACCTTTATTACATCTCTCGTTGCATCTGCGGTCGCAAAAATTATCCCAGTGTGTACAGCCATGCTGGTGCAATTAGGAGAAACTCGTTCTTTGTCTTTATAATCCTTCTCTGGATGAGAAATAGGAACACTCATAGAGCAGAGAAAGCATCGTACTGTATTATAACCCTGCAAACCAGCCCGGCCCCTTGACAGTTCCTGGAGAGTAAATCAGACTTAGAGAATAATTCGGGAAGGGAAACCTAGTTAGAGTGTTTGTGGTAAATATAAGATGCGTCGGTGTTGAAGTCACAAATTCTGTTATATGCTAATATTATTTTTGTGCATAACTCCCAAACATTATTATGAGAGTTAACCCCTGTGTACCTGTTGTATTTAAAATTAAAATTAAGGTAATTATTTGCACTTTCAAAACATTGGATCTGTATTACACACAAACATCCCTGGAGGTGTTTAAGAGAAGGGTAGATGTTGCCTTGAAAGGCATGGTCTACTGGTGTTGATAGGGCTAGGAAAAGGTTGGACTCAATGATCTTGAAAGTCTCTTCCAGCCAAAAATGTTCTATGATTCTATGATCTTATGATTCTATTTAGTATTTCAACTTATTTTTGCTGACTAGATACAATGTCCCAGATCACATTTCTTTCATTTGAACAATGGTTGACATTGTTCTTGAACCGGATAAATCCTGAATTCCTACCTTAATTGGAATTCCATTTAAAAATACGAGTTTTAATTCAGGTGTTCTGTAATCAGGAAGTGCATGATACCTTAGGAGATATGCTGTGTTGTATCAAACCAACATTTAGCAACAGTTTATCACAGAATCTTCGTTCTGGAGTGAATTCTTAGTGAGTGAATGTAAGACACCCAAAGCAACCAAGCAAATGAACATCTTTCATACTAGCGGTCTCTTCGGGATCATGGTGTTCATTAATGTGTCTGTACTGACTTCAGTATCTGTCCAAGGAGAAAAGGTATTTATTTTCTAGACCTTTTGTTGCAGAACTGTTTGCACTTGTACTACTCATGGTCAACAAATTGTCTTTACCTTCTCTACCTAACACTTGGATCAGTTCTTGACTTGATTAGCTGCCTCACAAACTTTTTTTAAACAATGCATTATGTATACCTAAATAAACATTTGTATGCTCCAGTTTTGTTAAGGAAAAATCCAGCCGATCTTCTACAGAGAAAAAAAAAATACAATCAGGAGACCAGAGAGTGATCCAGCTGCTGGTGTTGACATACTTGTTTGAACAGTCATGGTTAAGTTTTTTGTGTTGCAAAGTGTTTCTACTCTGTTATTATTCAATAAAATGATCAATTCTATTAGTTGAGGACTAACTCTACTTCCTGCTCCAAACCACTAGGGTCTGCTGAGAAAGATGTTTTACTGCAAAACTAGAAAAATTATGCTTGAGATTTTAAAGACTGTTGAATTCTAGATTTAAAACTCAAATATACATAGCCCTGGGAGCAGGAACATTGAAGTTACATATGCTTTCAACACAGTACATAGTCAAAAAAGTTATGATCAGGTATTGCTCTATTTTGACTAGTAGAATAAAAACTGTCATGATTTAAGAAAGCAGAATTTTTCATTTTGAAAATGTCAAACTTAAGTGTCAGCAATTCTGAAAAAAAAATAAACCCCTAAGATCTGTTTGTTTGCTTGTTCTGACTGGAAACAAGATTTCTAAAAACTAAGTCTCTCTGAGGAAGTTTGTTGTTTTGTTGACTCAGTATTTTCTTAGAAGAAAAAAAAATCTTTCCAGACATCTTGTTAATTCCCTGGTTTTTGCCACTCTAATTTCCATAGGTAAGAGGGCATGTACAAATGTTAAGAAGGAAGAAGGAAATTAAAGAGCAGACCTATTGCAAGCATCAGAAAAACAGCAGTAGCTTCAATTGCTGCAATGTGCTAGTGGTTCCTGGAATGCCACATGGATATTAGTATTTCTCTTTGTCATCTTGAACTCAGATCAGATTAAAATTCTACGACCTTCAACAGTCCCCTTCTTGTTGTCAAGGAATTTATTCCTTTCAGTTTAAGCATCTGTGCTCCTAACTTTGGTACTGGTGAAAGGATTTCTGTAGTAATTCTTTTTCCAGCAAGTTATATATGAGTTTCTAGAGTTTCTTTCTATAATTACACTCAGTTTAGTTTGAAAACTCCCAGAATAGTTAAAACTTTATTCCATATCTCTTTCCTTATCAAAATAAATAAAGTGTTCTAAATACTGAGTACTCATGTTTCACTGTGCATCAGACAATAGGAACTTGCACCTCTTACAGGACCCATTTGATGACAAGAGTGCTGGATTCCCATTAAAATGGTTAAGGATGCAATTTAGCATCTCACAGAACAGACCATTTATCCAAGGAAGACCTGATTCTACACACCCGACCTGGCTTGCATTGGCAATGGATGTTTTGGTGTATTTAGAACAAGTACTGTAGCCAGTGTTTTGGTGGAAAGTAAAAACAATTTCACTTTATTTATTTATTTAATGCTTTATTTGATAATAAAGTTATTTAATTATTATTATGTAATGCATTTACTCAATGCATTTTTGTGTAAGTTGTGCAAAGTACTGGATACACAATAGCCTAATATATTGCTTTCACTGTGAAACTTACTGAGTTCATCAGTCGGATAGCTGCAGACTATATAAGGGTTTCAGCAACACTCAGTTCCCATTTGTGGTATTAGTAACAAAAGTAATTGATGAAAGCCTTTGAAAGACACATAATATGGAAATCATATCATGGTTTAATTGGCAAATACACCTATTCCCTGCCCCCCAAATTTTCTAAGGATTGTGCAAGTAATGAGATGGGAGAAATTAATACCAAATATAATTCCAAACATAGTACAGCTCAAAAGGGCAAAAAAGTAAGAGGTCAAGCTCAAGGAATGTAAAATTGAACATTCAGTCTTGACTCAGATGGCTGGGAGATAGATATGAGTTGAAATCTTTACCTCTGACTATCGCACAGTTTAAGGTCTGATGCTCTCAAAGTGACAACGCTCCCATTTACACAATGAATTTAAAATCATCAGAAAACATGTCCCTTTTTAATAGAGAATAATAACCTCTAAAGTACAATAGCACAAAATATTATCATCCTGGACATTAGTAGGATTTTAGTAGGAGTTAGTCCTCCCAAGAAAAAGTAACAGCTATTTTACAGAGTATATAAACTGTAAAACTGTAAGCTCCCTGCCTCAGGGAATAAATCAACTATGGACACAGAAGTTAAGAAGAAACGCCTCCTTATGAGCACGTTATTCTTTAACTATACATCATGGGATTTTTACAGTATTTAATAAGCGATTGGAAATTTAATTTATCTATTATCACAGTAATTTGAAGCAGAAGAATGTCTAAAATAGATGGCTAATCTTTTGAAGATCTAGGCATTAGATTATTGCCTGTCAAGGCTAGAATTAAAATCAAATTTAGCTGAAGGTGTTGGAACACTTCTCCTGTGAGGAAAGGCAGAAAGAGTTTGGGTTGCTCAGCTTGGAGAACAGAAGTCTGCAGGGAGACCTTACAGTGATCTTCTAGTACTTAAAATGGGCTAACAGGAAAAACTGGGAAGGAGTTTTTATCAGGGAGTGTAGTGATAAGACAAGGTGCTATGGCTTTAAATTGAAAGAGAGTAGATTTACTTTAGATATTAGGAAGAAATTCTTCATTGTGAGGGTGATGAGGCACTGGAATAGGTTTCCCAGAGATGTTGTGGATGTTGCTCCACTGGAAGTGGTTGAGGTCAGTTTGGATGAGGCTTTGGTCTAGTGAGAGGTGTCCGTGCCCATGGCAGGGGGCTTGGAACTAGATGGACTTTCACAGATGACATGAAATTAAGCAGAAGTG
>NW_009728342.1:0-214 GCF_000703405.1 Apaloderma vittatum
CCGCAGCGTCCCTGCAACGGCGAGCTCTTGGAGCCCGTGGCCGAGAGGCAATTTGGGGGTTTGATCTGTCGCGTTTCTCGGGGCTTCTTATTTGCGGGGAGAGCTCCTCACTCTGCACCTGCCTGACGGGACGGTGTGGAGAGGTTGGGGCTGGGCTCTTCTCACAGGTTATTATTAATAGAACCAGAGGGGACGGCTGGCAACCTGCACAGGG
>NW_009728342.1:388-1070 GCF_000703405.1 Apaloderma vittatum
TTGTACGCAATGAGCCCAGGGGGCTTTTCCAGCCTGACGGATTCTGTGGTTCAAAACGCTGTTCCAAGTGCCCAGTTTCCTCCACAGTGTCCGGAGAGATCGACGCCTCTTCCGCGTCGCCTCGGGGCTGGGGCGATGCGATGTGGGGAAAAGTTCCCGCAAAGCCGGGAGCGGAGCCCTGACCTTCCTGTCCAGCGTGTTCCCGGGATGACCTGAAATAAATTCTCTCCGCCCATTTAAAGCTGGGCTGAAAAATGTCGATAGTAAAGGACGTCTGCGTCCCCTCCGCCTAAAACCGCGGGAGAGGAGAGCCCTCTGACTTCTCTGCTGTTTTTCCCTCCCCTTGCGCTGCCGGAGGGGACCGTGCGGGGCTTCCGTTCCCTGGAGGTGGCGCAGGGTCCCAAAAAAAGTCCCCGGCTCGGTCCCGGGGCCGGTTCCTTCCCGTGGAGGCCGATGTTGGGGGCAGCAGAGCTGGTTTTCAGTCTCAGAGGCGTGGGTGAGGTGGTGCTGCCCGGCGAAGGGTTAACGTGGGACGGGCCGTGTTGTTTTGTTTGGTTGGTTGTTTTGTTTTCTTCCTGCATGAACATCTTGTTTTCCTTTCCCCTTGTTCCATCAAGTACAGGAGTTATTTTTCCACTGGCTGGTCTCGGTCTCGGCACCCGGGGCGTCGGGGTCGGGGGCA
>NW_009728342.1:1256-1479 GCF_000703405.1 Apaloderma vittatum
AGGCTGCGCAGCCTGGGGAGGAGAAGGCTGAGAGGAGACCTTAAAAATGTCTGTAAATACCTAAAGGGTGGGTGTGGGGAGGATGGGGCCGGACTCTTCTCAGGGGCGCCTGGTGGCAGGAGAAGAGGCAACGGGCACAAGCTGGAACACGGAGTTTCATCTAAACAGGAGGAGAAACTGCCCCGGGGGTTGCGGTTCCTGCCCCCTGCAGCCTCCCCTCTCT
>NW_009728343.1:0-8716 GCF_000703405.1 Apaloderma vittatum
GACTCTGCTGCGTGCTCGTGTGGTGAAGGTTGGGCCGAGTCCTGTCAAAACTGAATGAAGTAGAGGCCCTGTTCAATTGATTAATAAAGCTCCCAAAAAGTTAAAGGAGGAAGGCATAAAGTTTCATACGTGCATATTTTTTTACATAAATGAAGGCTATAATGATTCGTTCTTCATGCATTATGAAAACTGAGTCACGTTATGCTGTAACTTGTGGTTTCTCACTTTACATGTTGTCACTTAGCAATTTGATCAGCAGCTTCAGAACTGTACTGAAGTTTCTGCATGGCACTTTTCTCTGTTTTTGTACAGGCATTTACTGTTGCTCTTAATTTGTGTTAGAAACAAGCCCTATGTAACTGAGATACCTTTGGTACTTTTTGTTTGTAGGGATTAGCAAATACAGCTAAAAAGAACTTTGGTGGTGGAAACACTGCGTGGGAAGAGAAGACGCTGTCAAAGTATGAGTCTAGGTAAGCTGTTTCAGTAGTTCTCGTTTGTCTGCGTTTCATATCCACTCCTCGTGACTTCACCGTGCCAGTATTCCAGTCTGGAACTTAAATATTGAATGTTGCAGCTCAAGTTGCATGTGTCCAAGCCTTAAATTCTTATTGATTAAAATGTAACATTGTGTTCTAAAGTTAAGATAACAGTAAAGACTGAAACCTCCTATTAATGCCTTTATTTGTCTTGTTTCTGAAAGCAACAAAAGTTGGTACTGTCATTGATCATAGTAGGTTTTTTTTCTATTTACCCGTTAAAGTCTGAAAATAATGATCTTAAATAATGGTCAACAGTTAATTGATAGTCGTAAAAGGTGTGGAGCACTGCAGTACTTGGTTTAGAATCAAATCAGTATCTCCCCTATAGAGTAGTCACTGTTTCAGTACCAAACAGAAAACTAGAACAGGGGCAGATTACTGTGTTCTTTTGTATATATGTGTCATTACTGAGCAAAGTAATCTGCTTTCTTTTTTTCTAAATTTATAATTAACTTTTTAGTCTTATTTGAAGGATTGAGATGTAAGGGTGGGATTTCTGAACCTCAGTTACTGTGAGCTTTGTGGGCTATTATCAAATATTAACAATTCATGAAATTTATTGTTGAACTTAGGAGAATAATACTGCACTCAAAATTAGCTGGGAAAAAAAATTGCTACAATCTGCAGACATAACAAATGCAAGCAAGCCAAAGTGGATCTTGTGGTCATCCTTCTAATTTTTTTTTGCTTGAAGCAATGTTCATTAGTTCTTTATTCTGGTATTTGCTTTGTTTTGGAACTAATTCAAAACACACTCTAAGCAGATAAAGTATTGAAGCCTAGCTCCTCTGTAGTGTTTTAAGTGCTGTCAGCTGTTTAACTTAAACTTACGATTTTCCTTCTCTGCTTGTAGTGAAATTCGTCTTGTGGAGATCATAGAGAATCTGTGTGACAGTAGTAACTTTGAATGTAACAACATGGTAGAAGAGCATGAAGAACTTATAGAGAAGTGGTGGTTTAAACTGTAAGTCTCAAATTTTTTTTGTGGAAGTCTTTGTGGGGCTAAGTTATCTCAGAGGATGATATACTACTCTTAAATCTTGTAATTCTTCAATATCTGTCAAGAGTTGCCATTGGGTACAGGTGGGTTCGGGCTGACCTAACAGCGTGTGCTGCTGTACCATGTTCCTTTTGCTTTCAATTCCAGAAGTGTTGCACCAAAACATCCAGCCTGGCTTCTTGTATGCAGTCTGCTCAGGCACCAGTGGGCTGTTGAGGCAAACTCACACTGGAAAACTTGGAGACTTATTACTTTTTTTGTTTTCCATTATCATGAAACTGCAAGAGACTCTTTGAATCTGTGGAGTTTTTGTTTGTTTGCTTTTTTTTTCCCCCTGAAACATTATTTTGTTCTCCTAGCAATCAAAGGAATAGTTGATACTAATAAATCCAGACGTTGGATCTCTTGAGAATGTTATAGCAGCTCACATTTCTGTCTGCCATCTAAGCTAGTCTGTGATTTCCATTGTAACTATACAACTAGTTCAAGAATAGCATTGTAGCATTTAAATGTCTTAATATTATTTTATTTTTAATTCCAAATCATGTTTCTACTAAGCATTTTATAACTGCTTTAGACTATCAGCGCTCCCAGTCAGCTAGAATTCAGTAAGGTGAACTGCCATTATAACATTTAGTATACGATGTATATCCTTTCATATGGATAAGATTTTTTCACTCTTAATGACTGCTTTATCGCTTTTCCTTTTACCTGCCTATACGGGATTGTGTATATGTTAACACGCCAATTGAACGGAATAGCATACATAGCGTAAAATGGACTATTTCAGCTGGAAAGGACCTTCCAACGATTGTCTAGTCCAACAGCCTGACAAATTCAGGGCTGGCCAGAAGTTAAAGTATGTTAAAGGCACTGTCCAAGTGCCTCTTAGACACTCTAAGAGGCTTGAGGCATTGGCCACCTCTCTAGGAAGCCTGTTGCAGTATTTGACCACCCTGTTGGTAAAGAAATACTTCCTAATGTCCAGCTTGAACCTCCCTTGGTGCAGCTTTGAACCATTCCCACACATCCTATCACTGGATACCTGGGAGAAGTGCTCAGCACCTCCCTCTCCACATCTTCTCCTCAGGAAACTGCAGAGAGCAATGAGGCCACCCCTCAGCCTCCTTCTCTCCAAACTAGACAAGCCCAAAGTCTTTAGTTTCTCCTTATTGGACATGCCTCCCAGAAAGGTGAGTCTTCAGTTTGCAGAACAGAAAGATACAAGTCTTAAACTAGAGAATTTGACAAATCCAGTTGACATATCCAAATGTCATTCGGTTTCCAAAGATGGTTTCTTTGTCCGTGAAAACCTTAGATCTTTTATCACAAGTTGTTACATTACATGTGATACTCAGTAAATTTGCTTTTCAGGGCCTGAGCATCGGACTCAATATGGTCAGAGCTAATAGTTTAGGAGAAGCTGTACATTCTTTGGGAGTTGCTGAAGATATCTGACAGACTAGAGAATATCTAAAACTTTGCTTTACTAAACTTTTTGACTCTTCAGCATCAGCATGAGACTGAGATCTCTGAATCGTAATTCAGAACGTGGTAGACCTCATGCTTGCTTGCAAAGCGCTGTGTAGCGTTTTCATTGTTAATTGGAGATGTATGTTAGTGGTAGAATAGGACTTAACGAGCTTCTTAATATTAAAAAAAAATCCTTCTAAACTAATGTTTGATTCATGTTAAAAAAGAAGAGAGATTTTAACAGGCATCCTATTGACAGATTGGCGATAATTTGAGCAAATGTTAATATCTCTCCTGGGTTATCTTCTGCATTGTTGAGGTAAAGGTATAACAGTTATCTTTAAGAGGAACACATAAATTAGACTATTTAAACCATATGTAAGTCTTCTCTAAAAATAAGGTGCTAAAAAAAAAAGGTATGTGTATGTATCAAGATGAATTGATTTTACTAGTTGCTCTTATTTCACGTTTTTCATAAATATGATGGGTTAAATTTGAGTGGTGCTGTTATTATTGTGGTTTAAAAGATAAATCATTTGAAGTAGGACTTGCTTTAGAAATTGGTTCCTGAAATAAGATGGTCTTCAGAACAGAAAAAAATAGGTTTCTCATCTGTCGGGTACAATAAATTACTGTGTTGTGCAGGTTTGCTTGTGTGAGTTGGTTTTAAAAAATCTTCATTTGTTTTATTGATGAGTGAATGTCTCTCATATACAGAAAGAAGAAGTATCCCGATTTGTTTAAGTGGTTTTGCATAGAAACTATAGAAGTTTGCTGCCCTGCTGGAACATACGGACCAGATTGTCTTGGTAAGTTTTCTTTAGAAAAATACAGTAGCAGGTGTGTTCTTCTTATGTGTTTGTTTCATTCTTCCATAACATAGACAAATACATCAAGTACAATATTTTCTGTGAGGCACCAGCTGCTGTGTAGTGTGTACCTGCCTGATGGTTAGGTAACTGCCTTGTGAGCATCCTGCCTGAAGAAAAGTCTTCTGGGTCTGAAGTCCTGTACAGAGCCCTCAAGGGTGTGGAATCTGTTTGACCTGATGCTCACGTCCACACCTGACCCATGCTTAAAGTCTCTCTGTGACATCAAGTCCGTTGTTTAGGTGGCCTTTCAGAAGCTGTGAATAAATTGATCGAAACACCATTGAGGATTAAATGAAGACATTTACAGCTGAGTATTAGTTAAAAAAGCAATGGGAGAAACTGGATGAAAGGAAGGTCGTTGATGCAGAAGTGCTAAAGGAGGTATTTTGGCACCTAAAGTTTGTGTAATTTATAAATCTCTAAAATTTCACACCTTGTTAGAGATCAGCTTTGGCTTCTTGTGGTGTTAAAATTAAGAGCCAATTCTCAGTATTGATCTAAAAGATTGCTACTAGATTATTCCAACTGCAGTATGAGCATTCTCAAAAATCTGGAATAAATAAAGATACTAACTTCAGCCAGGAAGCTGGGAAAATAGATAAAATTTTAAGCCATGCTCTCTACCCAAACTTTTCTGGAGATTGTATTGGTTTCTACTTATATTTGAATGTATTACTGAGCACTCCTTCTTCTAAGCCTTTTGATTGCTCTCAAGGGAAAAAGGGTTGTAGAAATTGTATCTTGGTTTAGTGTGACTGTTTTTTAGGGTTGGTTTGTTTGTTTGTTTTGTTTTGTTTTTACATTTTACTGTCTATGAAGGTTGAAGAACTTCAGGTGCTTATGCCTGAGAATAGGAAGTTAATTCCTTTAACATCTGATTTTTAAGTATTTTTGATCCTTTTTAGCTTGTCGTGGAGGATCAGAAAGACCTTGCCATGGAAATGGTCACTGTGATGGTGATGGTACCCGGGGTGGAGATGGCTCCTGTAGCTGTAACAAGGAATATACAGGAGATTTTTGTTTGGACTGTTCTAATGGTTACTTCAGTACCTTGAGAAATGAGACACATTCTGTTTGTACAGGTAATGAAGTCTTTGACACTTACTCAGATATTTGTCCTTCAGTTTTTGTAAACAAAACTAGAAACAATTTGAACTGAGAGATACAAAACCAAAAAACAGTTATTGTTTGTCATGCTTTAAATTAAGAATTCATCTATGTCATGAGGGAGCCAGGAGGGAAGGTCAACCTTTGCCCACCTCCAGCACTCCCCAAGTACTGTATGAAAATCTTGAGCTGAAATTGCTGCATAGTGGACTACTTTGAAAGCCACGTTTTCCTCATGTCTCACAGAGTAAATGGGCGTGGAAACAGCTGATCTGTACTGCAGACTGCATAGATTTTAGTTAAATATGTCTGATCTTAATTTTGAAATAAAATCAGGTTGTAGGAATAAACTTTCTCAGTTGGTCAGATTTTCATCTGTTTTTACACATTGAATGAGATTCTGAAGCAATTAAATCCTGACTGTGGGGTCTGGTAAGGTTGTCTTTCAGCACCATCTATGTTGTTTTTCTTAATTTGTCTCTGTAGTAATTCTTCTGTATGATTTGTTTTCTATTACAATATATCACATGCATATGTTGTGTACTTCGCATAATATATGCATGTAATATATATATAAAATACGAATATGCAACTGGATTTCTAGTATGTTTCCTTGTGAAATTCTTCAGACTAGTATTATTCACACATTACTCTTGTAGCTGGTTGCAAATGAAGTAGTCTGAGGATTTGTTAGGTGGGAATACTGAGTTTAGTGTTAAACCTGCTGTCCCAGCCCCCGGAGTCTGAGCAAAGTTTACCTTCCTGATCTCTTTCCAAATATTTTTGAAATTAGACCTGCAATGTCTAGTTGCCAGAATTTCATGGCACTTTAAAGTGATGCAGACTATGATTTCCAGATTTAGCTTCCTGGATTTATGGGGAGGTTGGGTTTTGGTTTTGTTTGGTTTTGTTTGTTTGTTTGTTTGGGTTTTTTTTGTGTGTGTTTGTTGGGTGGGTTTTTTTGTTTTGTGTTTTGGGGTTTTTTTGGTAAGATAGAGCTGCATTTTTGTAAATCATATCTCCATAAAGTCGAGATTTAATGTTGTGAATGGGAGGGTCAAGCTACTAAAATAAGGTAACTTCCAGAGAATCCTAAATAAGCTTTTCTTTCAGAATTTTTATGCCCAAACTTGTCTTGGAATCTCTCAACAAAGCTCAGATTTGTAGTTTTCTCTTACAGCCTGTCATGCTGCCTGTAAAACTTGTACTGGTTCGAGTAACAAGGACTGCCAAGACTGTAAAGAAGGCTGGATTAAAAATGAAGAAGCAGCTTGTGTGGGTGAGTAGTGCTTGTTAGTTTTCAAACAGGTTTTGTAGTGGTGTTGGCTGGTGAGGTCAGATGACATTGCATCAAGTTTTGTCGTATTTTCTGGAAGAGTTCTGTCCCTTTAGATTTCAATGGTTTGTAGTCTCTCTCTTCCTAACTTGTTTCACATTGCAGGAAGGCAGTGTTTACCCCCCTCCTGATCGCCTGGTGATTATAGTTGTCTTTATCAAACTGTTCACTGTGTATTTTTTTAGTTTAGTGTTAGTGAAACACAGAGAGTAGCAAGCTGGCTGTTCCTTTTAAGACATGTTTTTTGAATGCTAAACAATGCCCTGCTCTTGATTTTTATCAGCTACTGGAAGATTGCAGTAATTGTGCAGCTGTCTTCACATTTCTCTATGTTTGTAAATGCTGAACCCTAATAGAGTTGAAACATTTCACTAAAATCCAGGCATACTAACTTTTCCTTTTATTGGAGAGAAACACCAGGAGACCTCAAGGTCAGTGCTTCCGTTAATCGCTCAGGTATAAACTGAGTAATTGGTAGCAATGATGTCTGCAGCAACAGGATGAGATGGACAGCAAGAGGACTGAAATAACCTTTCTCTGTCCAAAATTTTTAGTTTCCTTGAAGTCATGAGCCTAGATGTTTTAAGTTCCCAGGTTTGCATCTTGAGTGGTGCTAACTGTAACTTGCCTTTCTCCAGTTTGCTTTTTGTAGAAAACTTGAGTGCTGTATGTGTGCATTGGTGTAATTTTTTGTAGTACTTTTAAAAGCTCCGTAACTTGGCAGTACAGGAGTAGAGAAATCAACAGTGTTCCAGAAGAGTAGTCTTGTCTGCTTAATTGTTATGCTGTTTGCATAAAAAGCATAAATGCATGTCAACTACTGACTTGAAAATGGCAAGAGTGGCAGGTATTCAGGCAGTTTTACTTAATTTGAGCTCTTGATTTTTTTGATATGTCTGTTGTCATCACAAAACATCTTTGAAGGATCAGTTTTGATTTGTTAGTCTAAGTTTAAGCTGAAGGAAAGTATATGTTACTATGTTACTATTATGTCTAACATATTGCATATCTGATCCTGAGCTTTTTAACACTCTCAATGCAGTCAGTTTAAATTTATGGCTGCTGTGGGCCACTTCTCACAAGATCCCAAAACGTGACATTGAAGTATTATTAATCTGACTATTGAATCATGACTGCTATTTTAGGTAACTTGACGCTTTTTATCTTTCAGATATGGATGAGTGTGCTGCTTCTCCTTGCAAAGATCACCAGTATTGTCTGAACACAGATGGATCTTTCTCCTGCAAAGGTTTCTTTTTAATCTGCTGTTGTTGTCTGCTGTTGTCACCTGGAATCCCAATCTGATGCTAGAAAGGGTGTGGTACCAGGCATTTATTTAGTACAGTGTGGACTGGTTCTGACCAGTCATGGAGAGGATGAAGCTTGAGATCTGTCATATGAGCAAAGTAAGAGATTTCTACTCCTCTCTCATGAGAGCCCACCTGCAGTACCATGTTCAGCACTGGGGTCCCCAGTATGAGAAAGACATGAACCTGCTTGAGTGGGTCCATATAAGAGCCATAAAAATTATCTGGGGGTTTGGAGCACCTCCCCTGTGAGGACAGGGTGAGTACATTGGGCTTGTTCAGCCTGGAGAAGAGAAGGCTCCAGGGAGACCTCATAGCGGCCTTCCACTGTCTGAAGGGGGCTACAGGAAAGAAGGGGAGGGTCTGTTTATAAGGGCATGTGGTAACAGAGCCATGGTAATGGCTTTAAACCGAAAGAGGGTAGATTTAGCTTAAATATTGGGAAGAAATTCTTTATTGTGAGGGTGGTGAGACACTGGAACAGGTTGGCCAGAGAAGCTGTGGAAGCATCCTCCCTGTGAGTGTTCAAGGCCAGGTTGGGCAGGGCTTGGAGCAACCTGGTCTAGTGGGAGGTGTCCCTGCTCGTGGCAGAGGAGTTGGAACTAGATGATCTTTAAGATCCTTTCCAACCCACATCCTTCTATGATTTCCTATGTAAGCTGACTGACTTTAAGGATGGTACTTTAAATATCAGAGATATGATTTTTTTTATGTTTAAAATATTTTATCTTTAGCATGTGATGCCAGCTGCATAGGCTGCACAGGGGAAGGTTCTGACAAGTGTAAGACCTGCGCATCTGGATACGTGAAGGAAGGTGAAAAGTGTACAGGTTGGTGGATTTAGCAGATTTTTAATTAATTTTCCCACACAGGGACCTTTAAAACATAACCCCCCATGGGACTGTCTGAATAAATTTGAAGCAGTCTGAATCATGAGGAACTATAAGAGATTATTTTAACAGAAGTCAAATCTGTTGCAGCAACATTCTGTTCCTCCGTGTGTTTTTTGTTATTTTAATAGAAATTCATTTATATGATGAGCACAAATAAGATTTATAACAAAATAACAGAGGTGGACT
>NW_009728343.1:8747-16955 GCF_000703405.1 Apaloderma vittatum
TTCCCTATCCTGTGTCCAGATATAGATGAATGTAACCTTCCTGAAAAGATCTGCGTGAAAGAGAATCAAGACTGTGTTAATACTTCAGGTAGTTACAAGTGTGTATGTTCAGAAGGGTTTGAAGATAACGATGGAACATGTGTTCAAACTGCAAAACCAGGCAAGTGGCTTGTCAATGACAGGTTTTTAAAAAATATGTTACATCGACAACTTGGAAGTCTATTTCTGTCTAAGGGTCTAGTCACTCATAAACTCTTCTTTATAATTTCTCATCTTCCTACAGCAATGGGCTGTGTCTAGTCTGTGGTGTAGGTCACGTTCTGGCATGCTTGTTTGTCATGCCTGGACTGTTGTGACCTCCGGGCTCGCTTCAGATCGTGACTTACGTTCTGGATTCCCTCAGACAACGTAAGAGGTGCAACCACACCAACAATTAGAGAATGTAAAAGATTTACTGATCATGTGTAATAAGCAATAGCTAGTGAAAGGGATTGCATATTAGAGAGAAGTAGAATGGTTAAGAGAAACGGGAGAGAAAAGAGGAAAGGGGAGGAAAGAGGAGAAAGGAGGTAGAAAGATCACCACCCTGGGTTCCATTTTCAGATGCAGGATGATGGAGCGCCACCTCCTAAAATCAGTCAGGCCTTTGAATCCTCGTGAAAGCTACCCTGAGAAGTGTCTCAACTCAGGGAAAGATAGTGGGTCATACAGCACGCTGTGGTCCTAGAGAGCTCTCAAAAGGTATCCCTTTTGAATTGCTATTACACAGAATCACAGAATGTCAGGAGTTGGAAGGGACCTCAAAAGATCATCTAGTCCAGCCCCCCTGCCAGAGCAGGATCGCATACAGCAGATCGCACAGGAACGTGTCCAGGCGGGTTTTGAATGTCTCCAAAGAAGGAGACTCCACAACCTCCCTGGACAGCCTGTGCCAGTGCTCTGCCACCCTCACAGTGAAAAAGTTTTACCTAATGTTTTTGTGGAACCTCGCATGTTCCAGCCTGCATCTGCTGCCCCTTGTCCTGTCATTGGACATCACTGAGAAACGACCCTACGGTCTTGAGATCATTGGCTTTGGTCATTCATGCTGGGTCACTCTGATGTAACAGCACTTGAGACAATGCGATGTGAGTTTCTCCCAAGGCGTTCAAGGCTTATGTGCCGTTCAGCCTGCATATGGCCCGGGTGGCCAGGAGGTGCTCAGCACCCAAATTGCTGTAGTTGTCACCAAGATACCAGCACAGTGCAACTTATCCTGAGATGTCAGAGTGACCCTGGGGCAGCTGCACCACCACAAGGTGGAGTCTGCATTAATTTCCACACAGTCGCTGTGACATTTTCCAGGGAGTTTCTCTAATGAGTTGGGGGATTGCCTTGTGAGGGGGAGGATGTCTCCTGGATATCTCTTGGATATCTCTGGTGGTCCTCTGGGAGTTGAGTTCCCCTGTAACTTGCCTGACTGTAGGCACTGTTCAACCATCACAGCGTTCAATCCACACACAAAGGAGACAGACCATCCCTGTTCCAGTGATCTCCCACAATCAGGCCCAAGTGACAAGATAAGGACCATGGTGGTTTGAGATATTCTTCTTTACGGTCTCTCACACATGTATTTTTGCTTAAAGACAGTGAAATTTTTTCAACATCCTGTTCTTGTGTTGATATTTTTTTGCTTAGCTCAGGGTTGTGTTTGTAAATCACTTGAGTGTGTGCTTTCATCACCTCGAGCGAACTAGCGAATTACTGATATCATTAAAAAGAGGCCTTCCTCCTCCCCACTTCTGTCTCTTATCATTAACAATAATGACTTTAGGGTTTATGGGATTGCATGCTACCTGCTTCACCTCAGAAAATTAAACAGAGTTCTTTTTGCTGGATGAGTGAGCTGAATTTATTTTGTGATCACAGAAGTGCCAGAGCTGGTGTGAGGGTGCATATGGAGAAGACATCCTTCTTTCAGTAGTAGAGAACTATTTAGCTTGAATTAAAGTGTACCCTCAGTCAAGAAATTCAGGTGTAATTTGCTCTAGGATGTGTGACTTGTGGACAGAATTATGTTAGTTCATGTTGCATAACTCTGCCTAGGCTTTCTTCAGAATTCTGAAGTGAAAGACAGGATTATTTTGCAATAAAGGTTGTAGGATAATAGATGATAGACACTTAAATAAATAAAATAAAGGTATGAAACTATTTTCTTTCTACTTCTTAGCTCGTTTGGGTTTGTGGCTTGTTTGGGGTTTTTTGGTTGTTTTTTTGGGGGAGGGTTTTTTTTTTATTATTTTGCCCTTCACCCTTCTCCCCAGCTGCTTTCTCAACTGCTTTTTTTTCTTTTTTTTTTTTTTTAGTAAGTTGTGAAGTTCTAGGTAGTATTACTACTCAAGGCTATTCGATTCAGACCTTATACTCACTGTTACTTGTCCTTTAAAATCATTTATGTACTTTTCCTGTGCAGATGCTCAGGGTATCAGTTACTATGGTTTTTTTAATGTGGCTTGACATTTTATGAGAATAAAAGCAAAATGAAAAGTTGACAAATTGGCTTAGCTTTTTTCTTTGATAAGTGCTTTTACCAATATAATAAAATTGCTCTGTTTTTTTAAAGGCTATTTTAACATCTGAACTGAGCAGTTTGCTCTATAGAAAATAATTCTGAGTAGTACTTGCTTTTATAAAATTCTTTTGTTAAATGCCAGAATTTCTTCTGACAGAATATATGGAAAGAAGAAAGTTCTCTGTGACTAGCTGAAAATAAAAGCTTAGAATGGAAATACCTGTGCTGCTTTTTCCTTCCACTAGTAATATCATGCCAGTTTGAAATGTTTTGTTTGCATCTACTAAAAAATGAATAAATTATAGGCTTAGACTAGGAGGATAAATACATTGATCTGGGTTTCCTTTTAAATTTTATAATAAAAAATTATATGGTATAATTAATAATACTTTCTATTTGTATTCTAATTATGATACTTAATTTCACAGGAGAGGAAGTAGAGAGTGAAACAACTGAGCCTTCGCCTACTGGACATGATGACTTATGATCTGCATTCAGAACCAAAAGACATTCCTATGTAAAGTTTTAAATTATTGGACTAAGCCTCTGCTAGCTGACATGCTGTGGAAATGGTATTAAATATGCAGGTTGCGATTAAGATTTATTGGTTGTTTTTTTTAAATGGTGATAGATGGCTCTTTAAGCTGCATTTCCTTTCTTAAATGCCACTTTTTATATAATTCTTCGAGAACAACATTCTAGGTGGGTTAGTATAAAATTTGAATTAACATAATAATGTACACAGCAATTTTAAAAATTTTACAGGTTTCTCATTCTAGTGCCTACTGAAAACATCATTTGGAAGGACTTAGTTGCACTTCAGTCTAAATTTTTCTTGAAGTATGAATTTTGGTGTTTCTTGACATGAGAAATATTTCTGTAACTGAAATACAGCTTTTTGAAATTGTCAAAGGGAATCTCTTTGGGGGAAGCACTGTTCCCTTAAACAGAATAGAATGCCTACTACTGCATTCAATAAAGTTTATTTTGTTGGAATGTGCCTTAAAAGTTTTTAAGATGTTAATACCTTGCTGTGTTGTCATGTCTATTTTTTTCATGAAGGCAGTGGAAAAAAAAAAAAGGGAGATATAACAAAATACCAAATAGACAAAACCCCCACAAAAACAAAACCACTTGTACCTTGAAATACAGCATTGTATTTTCACTCCATACGCGCACTTTCCTCTTAACGAAGAGCTGTATCAAACTGAAACAACTTTCCAAAGGTAGGTAGACAAGTCTTTCTTTCACATACTTGTATTAAGTCTGTAAACTAGTTTTTACAGTGATGAAAAGTAAGTTTGGCTAACACCTGCACTCTGTGGCTTATGGTTGTTGTACGAGTACTCTCTAGAATTATGAATAAATGACTTTCACTACAGTCTGCTGCTGCTGCTGCAGCTCCTGTCTTTTTCAGAGCCAGCACTGCAATCAATTTATCTTGTTTCTTGTGCCATTTCAGAGGGAAAGCTGGTAAATGTAGCATACATGCAACTTCCTACATGTCCGTAAGCTTAAAGGTGAGTATAAGAACTGAAATTGGTATATTCCACAGGACCGTCACAGCTGTAGATAAGATAAGGACCATCCAACTACAGTAAAGCATTGAGGGAAGTGAGTAAAGTTCAGAATGCGCTGTGGTGGTGGACAGAGGGAACATAAAAGGGATTACAGAATACAGCTAAAAAGAGCGTAGTTTAGGCTTACCTGTGAAAAGGTTGTAAACAGTACCCTGAGGTAAGTGGAAATAAAAAGGGTATGAATAAGATTGACCTGTCAAGCAGTGAAGGCCAAACACCTCATGTCTGTATCTGAAGACTTCTTTGGTTGAACTACATCACAGCTCAGTTTGTCACCAGCACACGTAGGATTTGTACGTGCAATAGGTATTTACTTGAATATCACGCAAAAAGGGATTCTGTTGGATTCTTCAGTTAAAATCCATCTAAGCTGATTTTGTATGCTTTAGTTTAACTACTCAACAGAATAAAAGTATCTGAAACAGTTTTCTTTATTTCCTTCAGCTATTACATGTAGATGTTTCTTAGTTTGCCAGTCTGAGAATGGTAATTTCAGTGCTTTCTCAGCTGTAATTGCCAGAGATGACCTATATGGCACATATCTGTCAAGTTGTAGGGTAGGTGTTATGTTAAATAAGTGCTAAATTAAAATGAGGAAAAAGACAACTGGAGGGCACAGGGAGTACAACTGAAGGGTCTTCAGGGTTTTGTAGTAGAGGTGTAACCGGTTACAGTAATATTAGACCTTAAGGTTCTTAGAGGAGTAATGGTTTGTCTTTTCTCAGTCACTGATGATTAACTTCCAGGTGTTCCAGGTGATGGTCTGAATGGTCCTTGTTAGTAGTAACATGAAATGTCAGTTCTGTTTAGAAACTCATACTCGGGAGAATTATTTTTCCAGTGCAAACTCTTCATGTGTCAAACCTGAAATATTGCTTCCTCTTCATATGAAGAAGAACTTGCTGCTCGTTCCTTCAAGTTGTTTGAGACTCTAGGGGGGCACCTGATGAGGTTCTTAACTGCATTATGGAAGCATTTGCTTTCTGTTTCCTCGCCCCACCTTTCCCCCCAGCTCTGGACAAAAGCCATGACTGGATTGCTCCTAGTTAAGCTTAACTCTGGGATGATATAATAAACCCCTAAAACTTCAAGAATCTGTTTTTTCTTTGGAGATAGAGGAGAAAAACTCTTCCTACCCTCACCTGCAAAAGCAATGAGAGTAGTTCAATATAACTGAAGTGTTTTTCAGTTCCAGAGAATAATGTGTTCAGCTTTCTGTTACTGCAGTAGAACCATCAGAGTGGTGTTCCCTAGGAAAAATATAGAAGTGTTATATGGGTATTACGAGTGACTAGTATCTTTTTCCCTATCCCTTAATTATTAGCACTTATTCCTCTGCATTCAATTATTGTGGATAAAATCGTTAAGTCAAGGGTCCAGAGAGGTGAATTTCAAATATTTACAGCTTTCTCTGAAGGAATATTGACGAAGTACTCAGTAAGTATTTCACACTATGCTACTGCCTCATGCCCTCTCAGTGGTGAGTTTCTAAAGAGTTAGTCCTCTTGTTTTATTCTGCATTCTCATTTTACTACTTTGAACTGTGATTACTGCTTTGTTTTAAAGGTTGCAACTAAAAATGGTTCTGACTGAATTTTTATTCTGTTTTTTTTAAATTTCTCCTCTGCCCTGAATAGAGTGGGAATCAGACTCCTAGTTGTCTTGGGTTTTGTCTCTCATAATCAGAATAAAGGGGGTGGAGAACAGGTTTTAAACTGGTTAGCAGAAGCTGGCAATGGAGGTCAAGTGTATTGTGTTAACCAAACCAGTTCAGGGTATGAATGTGTTAACAGCTTAGTGCTATAAAAAGTGAGCTGTTCCCATTTAATTTTTCATTACACTGTAAGATGATCTGGTTATGTAGTAAAAGACTTTGTACTTATGGTTGCCTAGAATTAAAGGTTTCATGTCAAACTATATGAACATGTTGGTAAATACTTCAGAAGTGGTCTGAGATACCCAACAAAGTTTGTGCCTTAGCAAAGTGTTGGTTAGGTACTTTTGTCATAAATACTAAGGTGAACCTTGAACTTGTAGTTTAACACTTATTTTGTAAACTTCATACTGTGTGGTGTCAAAGTATAAAGAGTATTCCTTTTGCTAGTTTGTTGTTGGGGTTTCTTGACCTAAGACTAAGCACTTTTTGCAGTGGGAAATATACTATTCAGTACCATCGAGGCACTTCAAAGGACAAGTTTCTCTGTTATATTATAGCTGAAGGTCCACAAAAGGTGCAGGAGCAAGCAAACCTTAAAGCTCTAAACAAGGCCAGGAAAGCAGTCTCAAGCATGCAGCATGTGTACCACAATCCTACAGTGTCTAAACTTGAGAATCAAAGTACTTGCTGAAATGTTTTCATCTGAGCATTGGAACATAATATTGAATTTATTCTATGATGTGGATTCCCAGCATGTCTTTCATAGACACTTGAGTTCTTTGAAAAGTATAATACCATCCATTCACAAATGAAGTCTGTTTTGCAGAATAAGTTGATGATTTGGGTAATTGAGGAAGTCAGAGATCACCACAAAGGGTTCAAATCACTAACTTCTTTCTCAGGAGAGATGCTAAAAGCCGTAGGTTGTAGACAAGATCAGGATGCAAGTCACTACTAATATATATATATGCCATAAAATTACACCACTGTTTTTTCCTTGTGTGGTTGATGAGGGTTGATCATACATCATCCTAGTTGTACAGGAGAGGCAGTTACCATTGTTAGCCTTTGAACTGACATTTGCAAGTTAAAAAAGCACCAAGAGTTTTTAAAATCACCAAATCACATTATGAATGTTAAGCTCTCATTGTATATAGCATTATGTGCATGCATCAAAATAATTCTCCCTGACAAACAGGGTGTACCCTGCCCTTCAAGTTGCTTTCAGACCATTCTTAATACAGCACAAGTTAGGCATACCAGTAATTCAAACTTGCCTTTACAAGTGACTCATTGAAAACAATGTATGCGAGGAAAAAAAAGAAAAAAGCTTAAAAACCCCCTGGATCATATACAGCAATAGTACAAAAGACAGTTCTCCATAATGGTCCTAGCTGACCTTCTGATGCCCCTCCCTTCCCTCTGTCTATCAGTCTGCCGTGGATTATTTTCTGAGATTATATTTTATCTGTTCTGAAAGGAAACTTCTGAGGTTATTCAAAGCAACTGTCTGTGGTTGGTTTTTTTTCTCCTTCCTTGGATCAAAGTGGAATTTTCCTCGTCTTTTTCAGTGACTTCATGTCATGTCTAACTTTCTGCTTCAATTCTAGTGTTAATCCAAATATGTTCTGTGGATAGAGTTTTTATCTGTTTGCAAGGATCTTGTTTTTTCTCAGGTTTGTCTTAGAATTAGATCTTTCTTATCCGAGACTAGCTTTGAAATTGTGTTTCTGTTGCATTAGATCTCTTTTTTTTTTTTTGGTAGCCTCTTTTACTTAATACTTTTCTAAGAAAAAGTTAAAATTCAAGTTAATACTTCCTCTTACAGGACTAGAATGTTAAAGTTTAATTTCTAGTCTACTGATTGTTCTTTGTGGCACACATGGCCATGTACTTGTTACCATGTCTTGTTGAATTTCTTGGGGGTGAGGGGGGGTTAGTCCTATTGAATCTATGTGTCTTAAACCAAGACTCTGGAAGGTAGCAGAATCTCCTGGGATAATATGCTGGGCAGACTTCAACCTGTTTAGAACACTGGTTGAGAAAGTCCCTTGGAGTACAGTCCTAGAGGGCAAAGGGGTCCAGGAAGGCTGGACTCTTTTCAAGAAGGAACTCTTAAAGGCCCAGGAGCAGGCTGTCCCCATGTGTCGTAAGATGAACCGGCAGGGAAAATGACCAGCCTGGCTAAATGGGGAGCTTCTGGCAGAACTTAGGAGAAAGAGGAGAGTCTACCACCTTTGGAAGAAGGGGCAGGCTACTCAAGAAGAGTACAGGGATTTAGTTAGGTTATGTAGAAAGAACATTAGGGGGACAAAAGCTCAACTAGAACTCAGCCTGGCCACCGCTGCAAGAGACAATAAAAAGAGTTTTTACAAATATATTAATAATCAAAAAAAACTAGGGAGACTCTCCATCCTTTA
>NW_009728344.1:0-245 GCF_000703405.1 Apaloderma vittatum
TTCCCCAGGGTTCTGACCTGGGGCTCAGGGAGGGGAAATGCTGCATCTAGGGCCACACCCCAAACGGAGATTTGAGGGGAGAAGCGTGTTTGCAGCCAGGGTGCCTTCCAGGCTCACTTGTACTGGAAAGATCCTTGGTGCTATTCATCAGTTTGTCCATCCATCCATCCATCCATCCATCTGTCCATCCACCCATCTATCCGTCCATCCACCCATCCATCCGTCTATTCTTCCCTCCCTCCTCC
>NW_009728345.1:0-693 GCF_000703405.1 Apaloderma vittatum
CGCCGCAATTGTCGGCTTCGTTAACGCCCCGTGACGTCAAGTCAGAAAATAATCCTGTTGGGAATTTTCCTTCTCTAAACTCCAGCCAGGCTGGACTTTAAATACCCTCCCGGCTTCCTAAAAAAAAATAATAAATTCCGGGAGAAATTGCACAAATCCCAAGAGATCACGGTGAAAAAGGGAATGATCCCCATACAGAGCTTCTCGCCGCTTCGGCTGGACTTTAAATACCCTCCCGGCTTCCTAAAAAAAAATAATAAATTCCGGGAGAAATTGCACAAATCCCAAGAGATCACGGTGAAAAAGGGAATGATCCCCATACAGAGCTTCTCGCCGCTTCGTCCCGGCGACGTTGCTGTGGGGCTGGAGCTCCGTGGGGCGACCTTCCTCCTCCTCCTCCTCCTCCTCCCCACGGAGCCTTTATCACCCCTTCACAGCAGCTGGATCCTTTCCAGAGCGCCGGCTCTCAGAGCTCCCACCTCCTCATCCCATCTCCCTCATCGAAACCTTCTTTTTTCTTCTTTTTTTTGCGGGATGTGGCGTCTCCTAAAGAGGACGGGGGCGATTTCCAGGCCCACCTCGCTCTTGAACCCCCAACTCCCCTCCTTAGTCCTTTCTCCTCCGAGGTGACGTTTCTCGTCGACGCGCAAAAACCTCCGACAGCTCGAGGAGATCGCCCCACTCGGCTTCGTG
>NW_009728345.1:757-2865 GCF_000703405.1 Apaloderma vittatum
AAGAATCCCGACAGCGACTTCCTCCCGCAGATTAACTCGTTTTGCAAATTAAATGGTGAAGGGGAGGGGGGTAAGAAAAAAAAATCGAAACGAGATAAAAATCGCGGGGACGCCCTTTGGTGCGGCCGAATCGCCTTTGATCTGGCTGGAGCGGAGCGTGGTGCTTGGCGCTGCCTTTCCGGGGAGCACCGGCGACGTGAAGCTGCCAAAAACATTAAAAAAAAAGAGGAGGAGGCGGAGGAAACGGGGAGAACTTGCCTTGTGAGCTGGAAAGGTTTGATTTTTTGGAGGTTGGGTTATTTTTTTCCGGGTGCGTGCCTGCCGTCCGCCACGCGGCTGAGGGAGCCCCGGGGTTTTCTCCCCTTTTCGCCTCAAATCTTCCTTCTCGCCTCTTTTTCGGCACGTCTGGGAAGCTCCGAGTGGCGGCTTGCCCTCCTCTTGCGCGAGAAATCATATTTTTTTTTTCATTGTTTGGTGTTTGTTACTTTTTCATCCCAAATCCTCCTTAAAAATGAGCGTCGAGTCCCTTTACCCTCCGCTAAGGTCAGCTGGGGGGGATGTAAAAACGCTCCTCTCCCATCCACGGGGCATTTCTCACCTTGCTTTGGTTTCCTAAATAAAAAAAGCCTGACCCAAAGTGTTTTTTTCCTCCAACCGGCAGCTGAGAAGACAAGAAACACCTTGTCCGGGGAGCCAGAGCTCGGCTCCTTTATTAATATATTTTTTTCAGGAACCGGGGGGCTCGGCAGCTCCGCCAAAGCTTTGGCTTTAGAAATATTTTCTATTAGCGGAGATCATACACGTAAATCACGCGGCTCCTTCTTCTTGGCCGAGCTTCCTCCTCAACCTGCGACGTTCTGGAAGCTTCGGAAGCGAAACGAAGCGTGCGCCTCCGAGATCTGTCTTCCCGCGCCGGGATTTATCTCGACCTTCCTTAGATTCCAGCCGTCGGTCACCAGAAGGAGGATTTGGGTGGTTTGGACGTTTGTTATTTTATTTTTTTCCCCCCTCCAGCAGACTCTAAAACGCCGCGTGGGGTTGTTTGGAAGATCTGAAGCCGTCCCAAGGATGGATTCTCCCCCTCGCGAGGATATTTCGGGGAGAAGCGCGTGTGTCTCCTCTTTCCTTTTTTTTACCCACAGCTCTCCCCGGACAGAGGAGGGAAAAAAAAAAATCTCTAATCTGTCGCCGTTGGTTTATTAAGCTTAAAAATAACCCCCAAAATCCCTCCACGCCGGTTTGTCGTGGCGCAAGAGCTTCATTTCCACGATTCCAACCTCGGGTTGATGCTCCGGGCGTCTCAACCCTCGATGGCAAAACGCTCTCCCGGTGTTTCCCTCTCCCAGAATCTGTTCCTGGTGGGGTTTTAGGATTTTTTTTCTTGATCCTTTCCCCCCCTCTTCCCCAAATGTGGGGTTCACCAAAGGCACCACTGACACCTGCTGGTAAAGCCAAGGAGGAACTCTTCGTCACCGCGTTGTGAAACTCCCTCAAGGATGTTTGAGGATTGACATTTGAGAATTGAAGTTTCTTCTTCTTTCTGGTGCCTTTACAAAAAAACAACAAACCCACACACGTTTTCCGAGCAAATTTCCTTTGGGAAGTTTATTTTTTCGAGGCCCAAGGAAAATCTCGGCCCCATGTTCGAACGCCGCCGCGGCCGGGGCAGCGATCTCGACGCCGGCTGCCTCCTCGCCAGGAGTTTGGTTGGAAAAAAACGTATTTTGGGTACCCGATACCGTTCCAGAGCTGGTCATATCTTTGCTTCCAAAAACTCCAGGCTTCCAGCCCGATTTATTTAGCGCCACCGTTCATTTTTGGGGTCTTGCACCCCCTGATTCCGTCTTGGCTTGTTGTTTTCACCCCATTTCAACCGGAGAGATGTCGAAAAAGGGAAAAAGCGCCTCTTTCAACACCCTAAAAAATAAGATGGGAGGGAAAGCAGGACCTCGGCGTGGTTTGGAGAAGCCCAGGTTTCCCTCAGTGATATTTGATGCTCGTTTTTATTAATTTATGGGGTTTTTTTTGCTCTGTTTTGTGGCTGAAATAGTTGGCAGGTGGCTGGAGCGCCGGTTTTTCCCAGAGACACGCGGAGGAGCTGGGAGAAC
>NW_009728345.1:3095-3342 GCF_000703405.1 Apaloderma vittatum
GGAAGAAGGAGAAACCAGCCCGGACCCTCAACCCCAGCAAGGGCGGAAAGTGCGGAGGGAAGCGTGTACCTGCCCCTACTGCAAAGACAGCGAGGGCAGGTAAACCCCGAAATCGCCGCCTTCGCCCCCTTCTCCTTCCCCGCGGCCAACTGGAACTCCCCAAATTGTTCTCTCATGGTTTTGGGGTGTGTTTTTTTTCAGGAGTTCCGGGGATCCAGGGAAAAAAAAGCAACACATCTGCCACATC
>NW_009728345.1:3388-3640 GCF_000703405.1 Apaloderma vittatum
CGAAAGACCCTTCGTGTGCAACTGGCTCCTCTGCGGCAAACGCTTCACCCGCTCCGACGAGCTCCAGCGGCACAAGCGCACGCACACGGGTAACGCCGACGCCTCCTCTTTTAGGTTTTATTTTTTTAAAGGTGATGGGTTTTAGAAGGAGGGTGGTTGGTAGGGGGAGAGAGATTCTCCTCTTCTGCCCCGGAATTGCGTGTCCCGTTCCTCAGTTTGAAGGAACAAGGACAAGAAGGACGAGGAACCGTT
>NW_009728345.1:3838-4421 GCF_000703405.1 Apaloderma vittatum
TAAAAATAAGGGAAATGTTTTACCCTGCCACGGGCTGCCCAGGGAGGGGGTGGAGGCTCCTTCTCTGGAGATTTCCAAAAAAACCATTCAAACCCCACTTGGATCCGTCCCTGCTCCAGGGGATCCTGCTCTGGGCTGGATGATCCTCGAGGGCCCTTCCAGCCTCCAACGTTCTATAAATCGTTGAACCCTCCAGTGGCCTGGGCTGGAAGGGACCTCAGAGATCGTCTGAGCCAGCCCCGGGGCGTGGGGGTTGTGATTCTGAGACTCTGGGATTCTGAGATTCTGGGATTGTGATTCTGGGATTCTGAGATTCTGAGACTCTGGGATTATGATTCTGAGACTCAGGAATTCTGAGATTCTGGAATTCTGAGATTCGGGGACTCTGGGATTATGATTCTAAGACTCTGCAGGATTATGATTCTGAGACTCTGGGATTCTGGAATTCTGAGAATCTGGGATTGTGATTCTGAGATTCTGAGATTCTGGGATTCTGAGATTCTGAGACTCTGGGATTATGATTCTGAGACTCAGGAATTCTGAGATTCTGGAATTCTGAGATTCGGGGACTCTGGGATTATGA
>NW_009728346.1:0-517 GCF_000703405.1 Apaloderma vittatum
GCACAGCGGGGCTCATGGGGTGGGGCGCAGGGCAGGACACGGCCCCTGGGGCAGTTGGGACAGGGGAAGCCCAGCTCTGCCAGCGTTCCTGAGCCCATTTAGGCCAGCCCGTCACAGCTCAGGGCAGGTCCAGGTGGAGAAGCAGCAGGATCTGGTCCTTCTGGTGGCACGATGCCACTCCACCATCTCTCCATGGGGTTGGGCTGTGTCCCCAGGACATTCTCCTTCACCCAGCCCTGATGCCGTGATACTGTAGGTCCTACAGCATTGCCCCTGTGGTTGGTGAAGAGGCAGGTCCAGGTTACTCACGCTGACCCCCTGCCTCGATCTTCCCCTGCCTTGCAGGAGACCCCCGACGCGGCAGCCGGGCCCTCAGCGCCGGAGAGACGGGGGCAGATGACACCGGCATGTGCAGCGGCTCCGAGGCCAGCACGGAGCCCATGAGCACCGGCAACGAGTTCCTGGATAAGGCTTTGGTCCTTCACCTCAACAACTGCAACCGCCTGCTGCTGGTGAG
>NW_009728347.1:0-428 GCF_000703405.1 Apaloderma vittatum
ATTGCTGGGGGCCTGCTCATTCCTCTGGGGTCGTTGGAGGAGGTTATGCAAAGCTTGCTGAAGCGATATATGGTGGTGGCTGACATTCAGGCTCGTTACACATCATGTTTGTAGTTTGTTTTTCTGTGCCTGGTAAGGAAGTTTTATTCTTCAAGGTTGCTGAGACAATCTCCTTTACAGATTGTGGTCAAGGCCCCTCTGCAGTTGCTGCATCAGCACTTGACACTGTGCCTTTTCACAGAATCACGCTTACATTTACAATTACACGAATCACACTTACATTTACAATACACTGTACCTTTTGACACGAATCACACTTAGATTTTTCACAGGTGACCTCATTAACATTTATAAATATGGAAAGGGTGAGTGTCAGGAGGACGGAGCCAGGCTCTTCTCAGTGGTGTCCACGGACCGGACACGGAGCA
>NW_009728347.1:613-38836 GCF_000703405.1 Apaloderma vittatum
GATCTCTGGAGGTCCCTTCCAGCCCCGACTGTCCTGTTATTCTGTGTGACTGATTTGCCCCCTCAGGTGTCTCAGGAGCTCCCGTTCCTGCACCCCAGTGAGACCAGTGTCCTGAACCGGCTCTGCCGCCTTGGCACTGACTACATCCGCTTTGCTGAGTTCGTGGAGCAGTACACAGGGCATGTGCAGCAGCAGGTGGGTGCTCCAAGCGGGGCTGCCCCGGCACGGGGTCCTGCAGCGCGCATCCCCCAGCGTGAACGAATGCGCTTTCCCAAACAGAGCTCCAGGAAGCTCTGCATGATGCAAATCAGGGAGGGCACAGAACAACAAAAGAAGGACTAAATGTAAAATCTCATTCTTGGGGAAGCATGCTGTAATAATTTCTGGTCACTGTAGGCTGGACACGGTTTGTGAACTGAACAGGTTGCTCATCCTGTTGTGTCGAGTCCTCATTGTTCATGAAGAGCTTTGAGATCTGAGAGGCATGAGTAAGTACAAAGCAGCAGTGAAGTCGCCAGTGATTCCAGCACTTGTGTGTGTGTACAGAAGAGCTAAACACAGCTCTGCACAAGTAACAACTTGTGACAAACTTCGGGATTTTTTACCTGGGCCCTTGCTGGTGAGCCAAGGTGCGTTTCAGCATGTTCGGACCACTGGTTGCCAGTATAATGCTGCACAGAAACGCTATTACTCTTTAGACGTGCACTGGTGAGCTGATGTAGATTTTTATTGTTTGGTTTCAGGACCATCATCCGTCTCAGCAAAACCAGAGTGGGTTACATGGCATTTATCTGCGAGCCTTCTGCACAGGTCTTGATTCAGTGCTGCAGCCATATCGACAGGCACTGCTTGACCTAGAACAAGAGGTAAACAAGAGAGAGACTTGGAAAAAGAAGTTGCCGTGCTGCTGGCGGGTTGTGGAAAGTTGTCGTTTCTGCAGTTACTGTGCTAAGTAGTGCCAGTAAACAGGAGGCAAGGTATTTTCCTTTCCACATCAGGGATATCTTCCAAATTATTCCCGTGAGGTGCTATTGTGAATGGCTCTTCATTCCAATAAGCGTTAAGTTCCATCTACCTTCAATTCAGTAAGTGCCCCACCTGCCTTAAAGCACAGTGCTATCTCAGACTATTGTGACTTCTCTTTTCAGTTTTAAAGATTTTGATTAATCTCTGCTAGATTAGCAGCTGTCACGTCTTGCATACTGTCACCATCCAATGGTTGTTGTAGCTGAAAAGGGGACACAGCCCAAAGCTGTAGGAACTAAAGGTTGGGACTATAGAGCCAAACATGCTTTAGTACTCATCCATACCTTACTTTGATTTTCATTAATTGTTTTGTTATTTTTGCAGTTTCTGGCCGACCCACATCTTTCAATCTCACATGTTAATTATTCTTTGGACCAGGTATGTCACGTTAATAAACAGGTAGTGCTATTTGGTTACTCTTATCACTCCTTAAGTCTAATAAGAAAGTCTGTGGGATAAATAAGAGGCAGTCTGTCATGTCATGCCTTTTCTTTTTAACGCCTCTACATTTGTGGTCTGTTAATTATGTTCAGAGCATCACTTGCACTTTGACACAAAGCTGAGGTCCTCCACCTTGACCGTCACATGTTCCTCACAGCCTGTGTTTAGCCTGAACTGTGGCTGAAATATGGTCACTTCATGCACCTTGGTGCAGTGGAGAGAGGACATACTTTCCAGGAATTTTTCATGTAATGTTTCTAATTTGTGGGGAAAGCCAGATGATAAGTTTCATTACGTTACTGTAATCAGTTGCTCTCCACACTTACTCAAGTATAGTTTTTTCTCTCGTGCTTGCATAGCAACCTAATTCAATATTTTGCTCCTTGTTCAACAGTTTCATTTACTCTTCCCCTCTGTGATGGTCATGGTGGAACAGATCAAGACTCAGAAGGTAAAATTGTAGCTACTTTGTCTTGACAAGTTTCCTCTTTATCTGATAAAGTTCTTTCTGCTCCCATCCCAGCCTTTTAATACCACAAAGGAATGTGGTTTCAGTAACAGGTGCCTTATTTCTAGTATTACTGTAAATATTGAATAACTTTTGCAAATCCATTTACACTGGATTTTACTTTTTCATTTTCAGTATGATCTTTAATGATTTGCACTTTATAATGACAATACAGTCCATAGTACAAGATGATGCTAGTTGGAATTTCTTCTATTCTGAGCCTGTTTTCTCCCACCAACACCCCCACAAAAAAAAAAAAAAAAAAGACAGAAGCTAGTGTCTTCAGAGTCCAGAGATGTTTATTTTTTGCTAAGGAAAGTTTTTGAGAGAAGCATGGGTATAGAGCCACACATAGAAGGCCTGTTTTTTCACTGCATGGAGTATGTTACATCTTTCTTTCTGCTAAGGCATTTTCTTGTTAGCTGAAAGCATAGCATTTAAATGCCTGAACACGTCAGTACAGATCCAAATAACAGACCTAGTCTAACCGTGTTTTCTTTCTGCAGATTCATGGATGTCAGATATTGGAGACAGTCCACAAACATAGTTGTGGGGGCTTGCCTCCTGTTCGCAGTGCTCTTGAAAAGTATGTAGATACAGTAAAGGTGTTATTTTCATTCTTCTCTACTAACTGCAGATAGTGTCAAAGTGTTTGTCGTACTTGTGAAAACAGTACATGCAAAACAGGCTTGCACAATACAAAAGTAGGAGTAGCGTGCAGGGAAAGCTGTCACAGCTGCCCTTATATTTATCTAAAGCAGGCTTATGGCAGGAATTAAGGCCATAATAATATCTGTTAATGTGGAAATGGTAATTGAGTAGTAACAGGAGAACTGGGAAGCCACTGCAGATTTACTTACACTTCTCTGTGGAGAAGGCACATATTCTGAGGCTATGTTAGTTTAGGTTTGCAAGTGATTGATCCGCCTTTCTCTGCTGTAAAAAAAAAAATAAAAAAAAATTCCCATAGAGTTCCACGTTAGCCATTTAGCGCTTGCCATATTGCCTGGCTGAGTAACTGGACTTTCCGGAATGATGTACAATCGGATTTTGATGACTGTGTGCAAAGGCCCCACTGTCTTGTTTCTCTTGACCTCAGGATTCTCGCTGTGTGTCATGGAGTCATGTATAAGCAGCTTTCTGCGTGGATGCTGCATGGATTGTTACTGGACCAACACGAAGAGTTCTTTATCAAACAGGGCCCCTCTTCTGGGAATGTCCCTAGCCAACCTGAAGAAGATGATGATGACCTGGGAATTGGCGGACTTACGGGAAAACAGCTACGAGAACTTCAGGACCTGGTAAGAGTGCAAGTCATAGCTTGACATCCTTCAGTCCTTAGGGAACCAAAGAAATACATCGTCTTCTGCTTCAGCCTGAGCTACGCTAGACTGGACAGGTACTGAGACCTGGTAGGATGGGAAAGCAACAGGATATTGTATGAGGTTGCAGCCAGGCATGAAGGACGGTAACATAACCTTTGGCAGCTGGATGATCTCGGGGCAGAAAGCCTTCCGGATGGAATCCGTGTAGATCCTGGGGTCAAGTAGGTGGAACTGCTGTACTCGCTCTGCTCTTGACCGTTTTCTCATTCCTCATGGTCACCACTGTGATCTGCCCGACACAGGCACGGGTGATAGTGTGAGCAGCTGTGAAGGAGAGGGTGTGGGGAGCTTGGGTGTTGACTTGATTTACACCCTGTCTATTGGCAGCTGGGTCAGGTACCTCTCTTGTGCAACATTTTGTTGTGCAAATGTTACCTAACAGGGTGACATTGCTGGAGGAGAACGGCTGAGAACATGCTATGCCAGAGTCGAGACTGCTACAAACATGTCCAGGGTGCTACGTTAAACAAGGGAGCAACCTGCCAGTGTACTGGTGAAATGTGGTAACCCTCATGTCGATGGCATGCCATTAGAGTGCCTTTCTGCAAAGCAGCTTTCTCAGTGGAGTAATCTTCCACATTTTGTGCATCTGAATAGCGTCTGCATTAAGGAGCAGCAAGGAACAACTGCAACTCCCTAAATTCACACTCTAGTTTACTGTGAGAAAATATTTCAGGAGCACCAGCGGTGTTAGTGTGCTGCATGCAGCTTGGCCACGAACAAACAGTAGATTCACCCTCAAAACACCTGCACTGCATGCTAAGCGGCCCGTACAAACAGTCTGTGCTGAGGACAGACTACACACAGATAAAATCAAGGGAAAACTTTAAAGGGCAGTTAGTGAAAAAACTATTATTTTGCTGTATTGGATTGAAGAGGGTCCCTTTCGGAGAGCCGACCGAGTAACAACAACCACACCGATGCGGTTCCATGCCGTTCTCAGTTCACTGCTCAAATTAGTCCAATATATATACACGGTTAGGCAGTGTTCACACACAGGTGAACAGGTGCAAGCTATAATAAGCTTTGGGTTTTGGTCATGTTATCAAGCCATGTGGGTGTTAGCTACCCTTGCTGCAGTTAGAACATCCTATCGTACGTCCTTGCACATCCAGCGAAGTTCTTGCAAAACCAGTTTACTCCCTCTTCAAGAAAACTTCAGGGACAGAGCACAAGCTGGATTGTCCAAACCTTAAAGGGGTACATTGTGTTCTTGTTCCGCAAGAAATTCCTCTACATTGGATATAGGAAGAACATGAAAATTCATGAGTCTTCTAGATCTGTGGTGGAAAATGTAGACGATTAGATGACACCTAGAGAGCCGAATTAACTCTCTTCATCTGTATTCTGACTAACCGTGTTGGCAATTCTTCGCTCAGAGAGTAAAATAAATCTGGAGTGTTGATGGGGTAGACTGATAAAATACTTGGGGATTTCCTCATCTAAAAGCATCAGAAGAATCTTAAGAATAAAATTGCCAAGCTGTTAACATCAGTATACAAACTCATACTGAACTCCTATTAGAATTAAGAATTCTGTAGATGGCAAACATTCTCAAAAATTTGTTAGCATGATGTTTTTTGGAGTATGCACTAAATAAAGCTGATTCTCCAGTAACAAGAAAGCCAGAAATATTCAGTATTGCTTCTCTGAAGGAAAATCTTGCCTATGTACTTGGAGTTTTTTGTTAATACATATGGAAACAAGTTATTAACTTACTGTATTGTTTTAAACACCTTTCACAGGAACTGAGAAAGCTGCCTAATCTGTGCTACCGAGGCTTCAGGTCTTTAACCTATTTGCTCACCAGTGGAGGTGTTTACATGTGATATGGGCCAAATGTAAATACCTTGTCCACAAGTGTTTTAGCACTGTTAAAACATGCAGGAATGGGTGTAGGGGAGGATTACTTTTTGTAATGCTAATTAACATTGTTATAGCTGCAGAAAAAAAATAATTGTTTTTGATGTAACATTATCTTTTGGGAAAGCAAACTTGCTGCTATTCCACAAAAGTTTAGTTTCTCCTTTTCCTGCTTCTTGACCCCTCTCTGATGAAATGAACATCTTCTCTAGGGAGATCTGCTTGCATACCAGAAGTATAAAAACGTTTGCAGGCTTACTTAAATGATGCAAATCAGATTTGCTACCTCACTGTTTACTTCTAATGTGCTTGGATTCTCCCTCACACCCACACACCCCTTTATAAGCCTTTTCTATCTGTTTTTCTCACTTTTTTTCCTTGTTGTTTTTTTTTTTCCCCTGGGATGTCTGACAGCGCTTGATTGAGGAGGAGAACATGTTAGCTCCGTCTCTAAAACAGTTTTCTCTGCGAGTAGAAATGCTGCCTTCGTACATTCCTGTGCGGGTTGCTGAGAAAATCCTCTTTGTGGGAGAATCTGTACAGATGTTTGAAAATCAAAACGTTAACCTGACCAGAAAAGGTAAGGAACATTTTTCTTGCAGCCTTTGCTCATTTATGAGTGACTGACAAGTATATTCTAAAATGTGTATTAACAAATTCCTCAACAGTATCTGACTATTGGCCAGTACCCTTTATAACACACAATGGTGGAGTCGGACCAAAGCAGTGGTCCCAGTGTTCTGCTTCTGACTGATTCCAAGAGAGAGGTATAAGAACAGAATAGGTAAATAATAACACTTCCCAAACATAGTCTCCTAAGTTTCCAGCAACTAGTCACCATTGATTTGCTCTGGATAAATAAAGCATTGCAAAGGTGGTTGGCTCCTTTTCAGTTTGCATCCATGAAGGGTGCAGAGGGCCACAAGTGCGTATCTTGCTCTGAGTGCGTATGTTGCAAAATAGCATCATAGGATTAAAACGCATCCACAGACAGATTCATTGCAAGGTGGTTCCAGACATCACTGTGGAGCACAAGTTATCAAGGTGGAGCCTTAAGACAACGAGGGAGAGACAATTCCAGCTGATGGTTCTCTCTGAGAGCCTGATAACTTTAGACTGGAGATGGTCTTGGACATATATTCCTACACCACTTTGGGAGGACTGCTGCAAGGGCTGTCTTGAGCTTGTCTCCATAGAAGTACTCAAACAACTTGAGTGGCATTGCAAAGAACAAAGGCCCAATTAAATTGGACTGTTTTCTTGCCTTACCAGAAGCAAAGTGAAGAAAAATTGGTTTTCTAGCCTGGTTGGTGTCAAAGCTTATGGCGGGGCCTGCCGCTAAACTTTGACAAATGCTGTCTGTGATCTCCACACCACCCTCCCAGGGGAGAATAACAGGGGAACCAGGGAGAGAAAAAAAAACCTCAAACCAGGCTAATGGTAGTAACAATAAGATATTAAACCGCATACAGATTTTATACAAGTATACAAATACATTCAAAGGTACAAGAGAAGGTGTTCATAGCCCTCTAAACAACAAAGAGGTCCCAAGCAGAAAAGTCCCAGACTGGACTTGGCAGCAGACAGGAGCATCCAAGCCCAGAGTCCTGAGGACAGTCAAAAAGCCAGAAAAGGAGCTGTGCCTCTCCCACCTGGCGGGGCCGGCAGAGGAAAAGCACCTGTCCCCCGTTGAGCAGTGTTCCTCTGTGCTGTGAGAACTGGAGGCGCAAACACAAGTAGTGCAGGCACATGCAAAGAGCAGCCAATAGGAACCCCCACACACAGCAGCACTGAGGGGCCGGGCTCTTTCAGGGACCTTTTATGCCGTGCGCCCGTGGGAAGGAATGCAGAGATTGGCCCATGTGGGTCACCAAGCCCATCCCCTGCTCCCCAGGGCACAGCTGTCCTTCCTCATCCTGCGATTGCCCCCTGGGCCCAGAGCCCCAGAGACCACCTGTCCCTGGGCTCTCCAAGCAGGGCAGCTGGTTAAAAAAAAACCACCATAAAAATCCCCAAGTTCAAGCAGTAGAAAACCCATAAAAATCACTAAGTTCAAGCAGTAGGATAGATGTGAAAGGGGTGGGGGTAGGTGGAGAACAAAACCAACTGGTTAGTGTAGCAGAAAAACTGTGGGTTGGTCATAGGATAAGGGCTGGAAGCAGTAATCATTTACATAGAAAATATTTTGGGTTTTTACTGGTATCACAGCACTGCCACGTCAAGCGTCTGGACTGTTAACTGTACTTGCAATGGTAACCTTGCTCCTTGGCACTTGCACTTTGAGGCCGCCTTACCGTTGTGTTCCCTGCCAGAGCCGAGGCGATGCTGCCTCGGAAGCCTTTGGGCCCGCCGTGCTGCCAGGGGCCTGCGCTTCTCCCAGCCGTGTTCCTTTTTATGGTCCAAATCACTTCTCTCATTGCTGCACAGGCTCCATCCTAAAAAACCAGGAGGACGCTTTTGCAGCAGAACTACATCGACTCAAGCAACAAGCACTCTTTAGTTTGGTGGACTTTGAATCAGTGGTGGACAGGATACGGAGCACCGTGGCGGAGGTGGGGATCCCAGGAAGGGTAACTGCCGGACGGGCTGAGGAGCTCTTCGGGTTTGTGAGGGGCTGGGAGGAGAAGGGGCCCTGCAGAGTCGGTGACTGAGCAAGCACGTGAAGGCTGCGCGTCGCTTTTGTGTTCTTGTGGGACTGAGAGCTTCACGTTAGCCCGACTATTAATGACAAAAGGAGGTTGAGCAACACAATGCACTTCAGTGGGGAAGAAAGGGAATTTTTATTTATTTTTTAAATTTCACTTTAAATTACCTCAGAACTCTTCATCATGTTTTCAGTATAATAGATGGTGTCCCACAGTACAAATTCTTTGCTTTGGCGATTTTTAACCTTTTTTTCATTTGGGTTGCGGGGCTAGAATCTGAGAAGATGGAGAGGTTAGAGAAGTGAGAGCAAAGGTAGAGCAGAACTGGTTTCATAAGAATTTCCTGATGTTTTTTGCCACGGGTCTTCATGTATCTGAGGTAGTTTCTTGCCGATATACATCAAGAGCGTTCTAACTAGTAGCATGGCCTGCCTACATGCAGGAATTTAGTATGTTCTTTTGTGCTTCATATAACATTTTATATGGGTGCTTTTTTGTATGCATCATAGTATTTTAAGACAGCTACTGCTCTTACTGAATGGGTTTAGCTAAATCTGAGGGGAATTTTGTTGTTTTTTTTCTCACTAGCATCTTTGGAAACTCATGGTAGAGGAATCAGATTTACTAGGACAGCTGAAGGTAATGTAACTTCTAGCTTGTTTCTGCTAAAGCAGCTTATTTTCTTTTTTCAATGGCTCTTTCCCATTAAATGTTGTACTGCCTGAGATTCTGTGCTTTCTTCTTTTAGGTAAAGTTGTTTTCATTTTCCAGGTCCCAAAAAAAGAGTACAGAGTGATAGAACTTGGTCAGAGACGGAGTTAGAGGGCTATGTGTATGTGGTTTTGTGGTTTGTATGTTGAAACAAAGGCAGCATAGACTTTTTGGGCCAGGAAATTGAGAGCGCTCTAGCTGTGTTTTGAAATGGCAGAAGTTGTCTTAGCAATACAAACATAGATGCTGTCAGTCAGAATGCTTAAAATTCCTGCTCGGTTTTTGGTAAGCTTATGTACAAAAAAAAAATCTTCACAGATTATAAAGGACTTTTACCTTTTGGGAAGAGGTGAGCTGTTCCAGGCCTTCATTGACACCGCACAGCACATGTTAAAAACGCCACCTACGGCTGTAACTGAACATGGTGAGTGTTGCTCATTTACTTGGCAAACTGTCCTCGCTACGGTAGAGCAGGAAGATGGTCAGCTGCATCCAGGACAGCACAGCTTTATCTTAGAGATGTTAGTTTTGAAAGTGCTTGTGAATTAGAATGTCTCACAGAGTGAATGAAAATAACATCTCAGAAACTTTCAGATGGCATGTTTCTCTCCATGTTTGAAACTGGAGTTAAATGAAACTAGTGGAAATAGTGTGTCAGTGTTGTCTTATATTAATTGTATTGTATTATATGCTTATATTATATGACTAGTGTAGTCTATTAATAATCAGTGGGTGCAAAATTAGCACGAGCTGCATCATCTTGTGCTGATATCTGTGCTCTCTTGTCGTCAGATGTCAACGTTGCATTTCAGCAGTCTGCTCATAAGGTGCTGTTAGATGATGACAACCTTCTTCCTCTGCTTCACTTAACCATTGAGTATCATGGAAAGGAGCATAAAGGTACCTACTTGCATTTTTGGTCGTGAATTAAAAGCAGATACGATGCCCTTGTTTTCAAGCCCTATTACCTTCCTCCTATTTTCCCTCCTCTGAAGCTGAAGAAATAACTTTGTTTCCTTTGCAGCCCTATGTGACGGCCTGGCCTGCTTTGGCTCTTCTTATTCTCTTCCCATTTCTTCCTTGCCATGGTTGTCTTGACTGAGAAAATGACTTAATTCAGTGCGTCATTTGTTTTCAGACACTGCTCAGACTCGTGAAGGGCCTGCCCGGGAACTATCCCCTCGCGAAGCCCCGACATCTGGATGGGCGGCTTTAGGACTTTCTTACAAAGTTCAGTGGCCGCTGCACATTCTCTTTACTCCGGCTGTTCTAGAGAAGTAAGTGCTAGGGATGGTCTTTGTATATTCAGCTGTAGATTCCCTTGCCTCAGGCACTCGCTAATGCGTTGGGGTTTTTGTCCTCTCTGTCACGAGAAGGGTGGAGCTGTAATATTTCCGCTTGCTCCTTGAACCTTAAAATGAGTCTTTCCCCTTACTCATATTGAGGGTAGTTGTAATGACAGTCAGACCTGCCAGATGCTGACCGGTCTGCACTATTTTACAAGCTGTGCTCCCTTGACAAAACACTGTCAGCTCCTCTGTACTTACAGTGAAATGAGCTTTGTACTTTTTAGGTCAGTAACGAATACAAGCAGGAGCCTGTTACTCTGAGATGACTGTCACCTGACCTACCCTGTTTTGGCAGGCACCTGCCTCCTGCTTCTCCATCCAGTCTTGCATTGTTATGTTCTCCAGTACCTGCACCCAAGGAGGGTTTTCATTTTAAACACACGAGCATTTTTTGACTGTAGGTACAACGTTGTGTTCAAATACCTGCTGAGTGTGCGACGAGTCCAGGCTGAGCTACAGCACTGTTGGGCTCTCCAGATGCAACGCAAACACCTGAAGTCTAACAGAACTGATGCCATCAAGTGGCGTCTGAGGGATCATATGGCTTTCCTTGTGGACAATCTTCAGTATTACCTGCAGGTCAGGATTACTGAGAAAGGTAAACTGTATCCGTTAATCAGCAACTGGCAGAAGTGCGTGGAGGGAGCACTGAAGTCCTGTCTTCAGGGTTTAATTTCTTTGTAGCTTAAGGAACGAGTCTAGAACTTTATCTGAATTCCCAGAGTCAGCCCTACAGTTAGGAAGTTTTTAGACTTGGGAATCTGTGAATATTACTGGACATGCAGAAGTTTTGGCTCTCTAATGCTGCTGAACATTTGCGAGAAGCCACGGTGATCTCTGAAATGGCCTCATTAAGATGCCATCCTGGCTTCTTCCCTTGCCCCTTTCAGTGACCTCCAGTTTAAGTGATAAGTTGTTTTGGGGTTTTTTCTTTCTTTTTTTTTTTTAAAGAATTGAAAGAAGCCAGATTCTGACCATTTGAAGCAAAACCAAAAAGAAACCACAAAAACACAGAAAACTTTTCTGATAATTAGATACTGGGTTTTTTAACAGCCAAAAGAGCTGAAGCGAGGGGGCCTGGTTACTTAGATTCTCCAGAGTAATCTGGCTGAGCTTTTGCACTGCGGTCATTGCCCTGGGATTCCAGGTGGTATCTCCCAGTGTAAAATTCAGTGATGATTACAATCAAATACCTTTGTCTGAATGCTAGGTATATGCCTTTACAATAGTTAATCTTAAAGAAGGAAAGTAAGTTTCTGACAAAGCTTCTGTAATACTCCCATTCTTCAAAGTACTAATGAGATTTCTTTACCTGTCAATCAGGTGGATGTACTGGAATCGCAGTTCTCACAGCTTCTCCAGCAGATAAATGCCACACGGGATTTTGAGAGTATACGATTGGCTCACGATCATTTCTTAAGCAATCTGTTGGCTCAGTCTTTCATCCTCATAAAACCTGTAAGTAGCTCTTGTTTTCACCTTTTTCTCCAGAAATTCTCCAACTGCCCTAAGAAACACACCCTTTGGAATGGATACGACAAACCGTCTCTTTTACAACACACCAGTGATAATCTCCAGAGCACAGACTGCAATTCTAGGAGTAAAGCAGGCATAAAACAGAACAGATAATTGAATTAAGATTACTTAATTCACAGCTGGCGACTGTGGATGCTGCATTCCTGACAATTTTAAATCAAGATTATTCCAGTGTTCAGTTAATGTTATTAACTTTAATTTTGTCACTATTTTTCTCTCACAGGCAATTTTATTAAAGAAGTACTAATTAGTACAGTGCTAGGAACTGTATTGCTGAGGCACTCATTCTGAAATGCATTGGATTAGGAAAAATTCCTCTCTTACTTACACTTCAGAGGATAAAAAAATAGTTGTGATGTTCCTGAGTGGACTTTAAGGATATTTTTTATTGTTATTTTAGTAAAAAATGTTACAGTGTTGCCAGTATTTTTCTTAAACATTTAGCCTCACAAAAACATTCCCAGTGAAACAGTGATACCACGGATTTTGTCCATTTCAGTATTCTGCTCAGTCTGTCAGGCTGCATCTCAAAGGCGGCAGAACACTAATTATTCTGGAATTTTTAAGTGTTACAGTAGTTATGTCTGTGAGGCTTTTAGGCTTTCTTAATGCTCTCGAATGCAAGTTTCATTGGCCAACAGATACAGAAGAAATTCCAAGTTTTGTGAACAGTGAAACCAAGGCCTTGAATCCCAGCTTTTTGATCTTTTTTTTTCCTTCTCAATCTCGAAGCTGCAATGATGGTCTGCCTGGCTGGATCAGGAATAGAATCACAGAATCATAGACCGCGTTGGGTTGGAAGGACCCGTTACAGGCCATCTCGTCCAGCCCCCCGCAGTGAGCAGGGACATCTGGAACTGGATCGGGTTGCTCAGAGCCCCATCCAGCCTGACCCTGGATGACTCCAGGGATGGGGCCTCCAGCACCTCTCTGGGCAACCTGTGCCGGTGTCTCACCACCCTCACGGTGAAGAAATTCTTCCCAACGTCTAATCTAAACCTGCCCTGCTCTAGTTTAAAACCATCACCCCTTGTCCTATCACTACGCTTCTATACCTGTCTGGACAGTTAGTGCCGATTGCTGTTTCCCCAGCAATGTCTGCAAAAGGTCGAGGAGAAATATGCAGCAGAACATTTAAGTCCTTTTTGCATAGAAAACCATATTAAAACACTACAGGTGCTTTAACATTTCCCTACTGATGGAAAACATGCTCTCAGCAACATCTTAATTATGAATGCTGCAAGGTTGCAGGTACTAAGAACAGCTTTCTCTGGGCTTGAACTCTGTTTAAACTAATATCTTGTACGTTTTTCCCCATGCAGGTTTTCCACTGCTTAAATGACATTCTGGACCTCTGTCACAGTTTTTGTTCTCTGGTCAGTCAGAATCTGGGCCCATTAGATGAACGGGGCGCTGCACAACTCAGTATTTTGGTGAAGGTGAATCGGTATTTACATCAACGCTTTCTTCTCCCATGCAACCATTTGCCTAAACAGTGATCGTGGCTTTAATAGCTGTAGAACAGGAGTGCATTTCTGTATGAGTGCTTACAATGATTTTAATTGATCAACGCACACTGGGAAGGAATGTGGGTAGATATGCAGAAATTACCCTACTGGAATAGAAAGGAGGTGGGTATCAGTGTCTCTGCCCTCCCGTTTTGGGTATCTAACACCTAGAAATCCTTGTGGCTGCTTTTTTTTTGCAGTGATTCTTTTCTTCAGTCTGTGAAAGGATTATTTAGGCAGGAACAGAGATGAAAGGCTTTACTTGCTTGTTTTCTCTCTTGAGAGTGCTCAGAATTTATTTCTTCTAATTTGTAGGGATTCAGTCGTCAGTCATCACTTCTCTTCAAGATTCTCTCCAGTGTTCGCAACCATCAGATAGACTCTGACTTAGCTCAACTGCTGCTACGCTTGGATTATAACAAATACTACACCCAGGCTGGAGGAACCCTGGGCAGGTAGGAATATCTTCAGGGTTGTTTGTAGTATTACCCTGAGGTACTTGAAAAACAAAGTCATCCAAAAGACCTTAAGTAATTTTTATTGATTGTGTAAGCCAAAATAATTAGAAGCAGAGTGTTCCTGAGTACTGGGACAGAAAAGTAACAAACCAGCATGAGCTAATTTTTGGTTTTCATATGGTTTCTCCTCGTCAAGTTTGTTTCAGCATGAAGTTGAACCAGCTGCTAGTTCATACTGGCTGAAAAATGCTGATGCAGGTTGATAAAAGGGTGTTCCTTTCAATATGTAGTTAATATTGTGCCCTCCTTTTGCAGCTTTGGGGTTTAAGCACCAAGACCTTTTCTTCAAGCTGTGACCAACGACCTGTCAAGCAGTGGAGGCTGGTGCTCTTGGAGTTGGCACTCAATCGAACTTTTTTTTTGTAGCTGGCTCTTGCCTGGTGAAGCACCATTTCAGAATTGCAGGAAACGCCACTCAGAAGAGGCTGCCCAGCGACTGCAGGAAGCTACTCCATTTTTTCAGAAGTAGTAAAAAATATGCTTTCTGCAGCCTGTATATACTTGAAATGCTTCTAGGGAGGCAGCCTGTGCCTCTTCAGAAAGTGCAAAAGCAACAAGAATATAATGTCTTGACTCTTCAGCTGGACTACGCTCCTTCGCAAGCTGGCGTCCGGCGGAAGTAGTCTATTGTTCTTGACTGTAAATAAAGTTTTGGCAATATTCAGAAGTTCTATTTGTGCAGTAAACTGGTTTACAGTACACAATGTCTGCTAATCAAATAAATACCTCCAGGTAAATCAAGCAACTGCAAGAGCAGCTTGAGGTGAGGGGGCAGGGATACAGTGCACTGTTCTAGCATTTCTCTATAGGTAAAGGAGCCCTTAGCACTGTCACGTGCTTTTTATTCTACATTTTGTGTGCTAGAATAACACGCAGCAAGACAGAAGTAGGAGCTTTAGCCTGTTCAAAGTTACAAAGCTCTCTGCTGCCAGGAAAGTGTGCTAGAGCTAAAACTTGAGAGAAACGTAGCTAGGATGCCCACTCTAAATGTAATTTTCCCTCAACACTATTCAGAATGCTACTAGTGACCATCCTACTGAACCAAAATAAAACCAGCCTGTCAGGCAATTATGTGGAATATTGACAATGCCTGCACCCGAACGCAAAGGGGCTGGAATGGCACAGCACCCTGCTTCCCATGGACATGGGATCTGGAAGGCACTCCCTGGATGTCACTAGGACTTCCCAGCCTTGTGACTCCAGACTGCCCTGCCATGAGTCCGGTTGGAGGAGCAGCAGCAGAGAGCCCTCCAGTCTGCCTCCACCTGCCTCCTCTGGAGGCACGGCCCAGGAATAAGTTTAGATAAATGAGGGGTCCCAACAGCTACCACAAGAGATTCAACATTTATTTCATCATAAAAGTCCAGCAGATAAAACTATATACAGTAATCCATGCACACTGTCCAACTACACAAACATTTAAAACCTGACTGGAACACAGTCTGCACAACAGTGGGACAGCAGGGCAAAATTTTCGTTTACTGGGGGACGTAGTCATGTTTATATTTTGGATGCTTGTTGTAGCCTACTCTCTCCCCAGCAATAAGGCTCTGGATCACCCACTCTTGTGAGACAACAGGCAGCCGTAAAGCTTCTGCACACTTCAAGACACCAGCTGGGCAGGAAAAATCAGTCACCACCAGGTCATAAACACCCAAAGCAATATCTGCATGGGAGGAAAGACAGGCATCTGTCAGGAAAAGAAAAACAAACAAACCAAACCACACCAGAAAAAGGATCTTCTCTGCAGCAGATCAGTGTTTCACCACTCTGAACCTCTCTTCCATGTCCTCTCTCCTAGACAGGGAGTTCTCTTTGTCAAAGTTAAAACACGCTCTTTAGCAACACTGCACCTTCCAAGTAAAAGATTATAGTCTAGATGGAAATCAACCCAAAACTGCTAGGCAGCATTACAGGCAGGACTAGATAACCACGACTCCGGACCTCAGGCTGCGAGTACTAGGGCCTGCGTGCACCGTGGGGAGGGAGAGACAGCTGAGTTCAGAAGGACAAGGAAGCACAATTTTAGTGGCCCACGGAAGGTCCAGGAACAATTCTCGCCTCTTTATCCCAACACAGGCCGGAGCTGGCAGCTTGTGTCCTGAATTGCTGCAGCATCTGCTCCTCTGGAAGGCAGGTCTTCCAGACACAATCTTCTAGATTACATTCAAGCAGAGAACTAGTGTCTGCACTTTGCTTTGCTTTATGCTTACAGACAACTTGTAAGCCATCCTAACCGGTTCTGAACTGTCATAGAGCACACGGGGCACTGGGACTTCCAACTACGAGGCCCAAGAAACCAGCCATAAGTACCTTTGTTGTGAGCATTTGAGTAATGCTGTTTAACAGATGCTGCTCCCCCGGTCATGAGCACTTCAGACCACAGATCCAGGAAGTTTTGCTGCTGGTCTGACACCAGGAGAACCTTCAGGTTAAGGAATGGGTTTTCTCGTGGGTGCCTGCAGAAGAGAAATGCAGGACGCTAAGAATATCCAGTAGCCTGAGACTTTGGAGATCGTTATCTACCTGTTCCAGTCACCTGATTGCTTCCGATATTGGCTCTTCAAGTATCTTGCATACAATGACCTGCTCTCTTACCATCCCTCCTGAAACACTTGGAACACTTACCCTCTGCTTATAAAAAATAAGAGAGCTAGACACCATCGGGGCAGGGCGGGGGGTGTGCAGCAGCCTAAATTCAAAGTTAAACTGAACTCCTTTTTAGTCCTGACCCACCTTTTCTGTGCATATCCAAAAGGCCTCCAGTCTGACTGGGCTGTGCAGGCAGGCATCAGTCTTCTGCCCAAAAGCCTACAGAGATTTACAAACTCTTTTTGTCCACCCCTCACTTTGCACGAGAAGTCTGACCTGACAATTGTTTTCTCAGACAGATGTACTGGATTAAACTTCACCGAAAATGCAGAAACTGGCTTCAAAACACGCCAGAGGAAAAGGAGATTGCAGTCGTATTGCTCTCCTTTACCTATTTCTGAGCAGCTGGAAAAGTCAGCCAAGTGTGTGGGAAGCCTTGCCTGAATTCCATCCTCCCAGTGAGGAGAGTAACATCCTTCTTACTTCCCAGGTGATTTGTCTTTTTTGTGTATGTGACACCCAAATGTACCCTGGCATGAGAGGCAACTGTACAGGCAAGGAAAGAGATAAGTGCTGCTCCTCAACGGAAGGGAAAGCACAGGGACCACGACTAGGGACACCTTCATCATTTGTAGTGTTCAAGAGCCTCCCAAGCACAACAATTCCCTCTGATTAAATCCTCCGTCCGTGGGCTCAGATCATGGTTATTTGTCACTTACCATTCTAGCAATTTTTGCTCCTGGAGGCTATAACCAGCTGGCAAAAGGTAATTCCGATAATTTTGAAGCTGGTTAGCATGACAGCTGTCATGGACCCAGATGTGAGATACACAGGGGATTCCTCTGGCAAGGCATAGCAAGTATTTCCGAGTACGACAATGCTGGTCCGCAATTAAAAGACACTGATACGCTGCATTACACTTCAGGGGAGATGAAAAGACACGTAAACAGGAGACAATGCTTGCAAAACCAACAGAAGTTATCCTGCTGATAAACACTTTAAAGAAGAAAACAACTGAAACCCTAATTTTCACAGCCATATTATGTGAAAGGTGAGTTAGAGAAACAGATGTATAATAATCACCTTTTCCAAGCTATGCAGTTCATAGACTAAAACCCTGCCTAGCAGTTTTTGCGTTGCAACTATCTTCCAGTTCAGATACAGCAGAACATTCATCTTTTAGTTTGAGACTCAGAAAGTCTCACTAGAGAAGACTCTACACCCTCAGTCAAGTCGCTCCAAGAACAATTTATCCTCTCTATTAAAAATCTAAATTTAAGTAAAAGTGACACTAAATGAAATTAGTTGTCCAAGTCGGCCTGGTAAGTGAAGAATTAAGAGTTGTGAGGCAGAGCCTTGTGGTGAGACCACACCTGGAGCACTGCAAGCGCTCCTATGCTCTGCAGGACAACAAAACCACCAGACACTCCGAGACAGCCATTAAAGACCATCAAGACAGCCAAGCACTGGAGGAGAGGCCGAAAGAGCTGAGTTTAAGCTTGGCTGGTCTTATCAATGCATATTCCTGACTGAACAGAAGATGGAGCCAGACTTTCCCTGGTCTTATCCACTAAAAGGACAAGGAGCAACAGGCAGAAAAGGAAACACAGGAAATTCTATTTACTTGGGTTTTGTTGGGGTTTTGTTTGTTTGCTGTTTTCTTTTTTAAATGCAGGGTGGTCAAACACAATATCAAGCTGCCCAGGGAGGTAGTGGAGTTTCCATCCCTAAGGATACTAAACCCACAATTGGTCAAGGGCCTAAGCAACCTGTTCTATCTGATCCTGCTTCCAGCAGGGGGGTTGGCCGAGATGAGCTATAGAAATTCCTTCCAATCTCAACTATTCTGTGATTAGCCTTCTAATAAATAAGCCCTTACCTGCGTTTCATTGAAGTCTTCCAAGATATAGCCAGCTCCGGCTCGCAACTGCTGTGCTATGTAGTCTTTGTCATATGGAGTCACCTCTAAAAATTCTACAGCAGAAATAGAAAGTTTGGGTTTTTGCTATAATCTACCTGCTTATGTTCATACAATCCTCAGTCTACGGAGCCCTCACCCATTCCAGTGACGGCCTCTAGCCTTTCTCCCGAGAGTATCTAGGAAAAAAACTAGGAAGAATTAAAACAAAGCAGCAGAAAGGGAAGTACAGCACTGGCCAAACTACCCAAGTGAGCACCTTGTCACTTTTTTCGTGCTGCAGCTCATCCCATGGAACACGACCCTAGCAGAAGTAAACTTGAGCAACCCATTCAGGCTTTCAAGTCCTGTGTTCCCCGGCACTTGTCCTTGATCTCTCAAAACCTTCCTTCTCATATTACACTAAGACTGATTTCACCAATTTTCACACCTTTCTGTACTTGCTGAAAAGCCCTATGATCATCACTGAAGTCTGCCACATTTCAGGCTATAAATTGTCTACAACAAGGACGGAGTCTTAGGTCCTTTCTGTAAAGGACTGAAGAGCAAAAGGGTAAAACAAGCACTTGCACAAATGCCTTGTCACACAGCATCCAGTATGACACTTGGAAATGTGTAAGATTTGCCTCACCTTCTTCCTCCTCACTGCTCCCTGCAGGACCATCTGAAGACTTCTGGTGATTGACCAATTTGTCACTGGGTGTTGCCATGGTGAGGAGGAAGGCATAGCCCAAGAAGAGGGTCTTATTGTGGGGCAAGGGTCCATGGTGGCCCTCCATCACTGGGGGATCCGCAGCATCTCCACCTTCACACGTGCCTGCAAACTCTCCGGCCCTCACAGCCCCTGCAGAGAGGCAGAAGCAGAATGAGTTTCACAAGTCACATTCAGCAGGTAAGACTTGGGATACGCTCAGCTGCGGCTCTTTTACTGCAGGAGGCAGGACTGGGTTAGGATTACACTAGGATAGGTAGGGATCTTTTAGCCTTCTGGTTGCAAAGGATGGGACGATGTTTGCCAGTCTGTCAGCATCCTGAAACAACACTTCCTGCTCTGAAGGGCCCCTTTAATAGCCAGGTATTTCAGGACTGAATAAATAGATAAGAAAAGAGGTAAGAAAGGAGAGGGGCAAATCACAACATTAATGTCAAAACATTTCTAAAAGGCAGAACTGGAAAGATGGCAGCCATGTAAACCAGACTATGCTAAAAATATCTCTGGCTGCTGAATGTATCCAGGGAGAATCAGTCTCAAATCCTGCAAGGAAAACAAGCAATCTCATCTACTTTTTGCTCATGGGAAGTGAAAAGAATTACAGAAATAATCAGGGAGGGGAAAAAAAAAAAAAAAAGCTGAATGCGAGTTTAAGAGCAGAAAATATAAAGTTCTCACCAGGCTTTATCGTCGTGGACTTGCGGCCACGTTTAGCTGGGGATCTCTCATCCTCAGAAGCAACAAGTTTCCTTTTCCCAGACAGCGTGCCTGGCGGAATGCGTGGACTCTCCTGCCCTTTACGAGTGGGAGTTGTGCTGCTGCTGGAAGTGCTGGGAGAGCCAAGGTTACCACGTCGCTTCCGCTTCCCCTCCACAAGGTTATCTGCAATACAGCATGCAGAAATCAGTCACTGGCTGTCACCTAACTGCACAAGCTTTCACCCTACCTATCAGTAGAGAGGTGGCTAAATTCAACAGTACCTAGAAGATACACACTACCACCCTCTGGCAGAGAAGAGCAAGGAAAGATATCATGCTCGCATATCTCTCTTTTCAAGCCCTGCACCCTGCCTGTCTCTTTCCTCCCAGTTCTGCTGAAAATTTGTACTGTAGCAGCCATCCACCAAGTGTAAATAAGCACAGCAGGCATCGCTGTCCTACATATAGGCCACTCTCCACAAGCCCGTCAAGAGCACCAAATCTCTGAGCAAGACATGAAACAATAAAAGGATCTGAAAGATCCTTATTATAAAGTACCAAAAGCATTGCTGAATACCCAGGAAATTTTAAACATTGTTAATTCAGATCAGAAATCAGAAGCATCTCAAGGGCACGAGATGCAGAAGAGCACAGCCACCTCCCCTTACCCAGACTGATGTCAGCTGCTTTGGTCAGTGGGGTGACAGGTTCATAAGGACCGAGCCCAAACTGCTCCCGGAGCTTATTTCCTTGTTCCTGAGACAGTATAACAGCAATTCTTTTGTACCACTTCCTCTGGCCTTCCTTTTCAATACAATAGTACAGCTCTCCTGACTCCTTCCGGTGTCCCTTCACCACACCTGACAAGACAGCAAGTAACACCTGTTAACCAGCTACACCCAGGCTTCTCAGCCTCTTGGAGAAGCATCCATCTCCCATGGCATTCAGCTGCTCAGAAAAGCCAAGGAGAGAGCTCAAGTACTCCTCTTACCTGCACTGAAGTACTCGTCCTCTGAGAGTGCAGTCACCTCAGTCTCCAGTGGGATAGGATCACAGAGTAAAATATCTTTTCCTAGCACATCACATTCATATCCATCGTCAAAGAGCAGCTTATACTTTCCTGCCCCAACATCTTGGGTAATCATCCCAGAATAGAAGTACCCATTTGAGTTCCACTTCGCTACAACCCTGAGGCCCACAAAGCTGCTCCCAGAGGGTGAGTCTGCACAGTCCGAAGAACCAGTCATCACTTGTAATGGGAATTCTGGAGAGTCACTTCGACGTAAGGCACAGAAGCCAGAAGTGTCAGACTTCTCCCCTCCATCAGGCAGGCGAACTGAACGAGTAAATGTTTTCTCCTCAGGTGATGCTGTAGCTGAGAGATTCTCCACACCTGGCAGTCCAGCTAAATCTCTGTAGAATAGAGAAAAGCAGTCCCAGAAGCAAAAAAAGAGAAAAACAGTCCCAGAAGGATCAGGACAAAACAGTTACTAAACCAAGAATACTTGTGTGAGATGCTTGCAAGCGTTATGTGCTATCACCAAAAACTAGCTCCAAAAACATCCAATACTCCTCCCTATCACATCAAGAAAGCAGCTCCCCGTTCCCTTCCTTGGCAATGAATAAAAATTAGCTTCCTTTCCCTAAGGTACCTTGTTCCTGTTGTTCGAGACAGTGGGCGGCCTCTTCTTCCTCGCCCACGAGGTGTTGCAGGTGCTCTGCCACCCTGGCGAGTGCCAGGCACACAGTCCTCCTCTTCCTCACAAGGCAGTGCTCCTGTCTGGCTAACTCTGAGCGGAGATGTTGGCTGACCAGCTCCTTTCCTAGGGCTAGAGAATCTAAGAGTTAACTGTTTTGAAAAAAAGAGAAGTCACCTCATTAGGATCCCCCCCATCTTCTCTGTGATCCCACAAGTGGTGAAGAAGTTCACCTCATCACTGCTAAACCAACAAGAGTGTAGGCAAAGCAATGCCTCACAAGGAAACAAACTACTCTTTTAGGAAGAACAGATGTGAAAGCAAAGACTACCTCCTTATTTCTGTTCAACTAGCCAGAAGCCAGACCCTTTCCAGAAAATTCTTGGTGTAGGGTCTACCTTGTTTCACACTGCACCCAAGCCAGCTGTTCACTTCTGCAAAACATCTGTCCTTCATAGAATCACAGAATGTTTTGGGATGGAAGGGACTTTTAAAAGCAGAAATCCAGGACCTTTCTTTCCTTCTTTCCCAAGGTTCTGCACGTACCTTAATTTTCCTAAGACACCTCTACCAACGGGTAAAGCAAACTCTCCAGTTTCTGTCCCACATGCTTTCCCTTTGACAGCTCCAGTTCCTCGTCCTGAACTGCTGCTGCTGTGCGTGGCAGAGTGACCACTGCTTGCTCCGCTGGATGTACGGTGGAGGCTTGAGGCCTTAGATGAGAAGGAGCTAACATCCCCAAGGTCTCCCGAGGTCAGCGATGAGCCCACTGCAGTTCTAGAGGGGGATATATCAGTCTCACACTCCTGGCACTCCACTGCAGGCTCCTCAGTTTCCTCAAGAGAAAAAAAACAAAAACAAAAACAAAACAACAAAACACAAACATGTTCATCAAAGGTAACACACTTGCTAGACGGAAGCTCTACAATCACCAAGCAAACATGCAGGCAAGTTGAGACTACAGTCACGACACTGAACACAGCCCTGCAGACCCCAGCGTGGACTGACCGACGGCAGCCAGTGCGTCTCTCTCTGTAGACCTGTAGCTGCTTTATGTAAAGACATTACATTAAGAAACCACTCACCAGGACAGAGGTTGGTTGCTATCAAATTAGTCTGGCTTTGAATAATTCCTACCCTTTTAGCAACAACAAATACACAAGACAATAGCAGCCTTTGGCCACCAGTAATCCAAGATCAGTTTCGGGCAGCTGGTCATTTGGAGCTATTCAAGTTTTATGGATATAAAAATATTCATCTAGAAAATAGTGTTATCATATGTTGTTAGGTAAATTGGAAATGTAAGCACATTTCAAGAAACTTAATTCTCTAATGTTTCAGTAAGGAATTTCATGTGTAGTATCAGTTGTGAAAGTACAAGCTTTGTGCTCAAGTAATTTATCCTTTTGTGTCATTATTCGTTGTACCAACACAGCACGAGACCCATATTATTTACCTTTACAGCAGAACAGGAGTAACATTTTATTGCTGGTGGATCGACATGATTACTGTGCACATGAAGTCAGAATTTGTCACGTATCTTCTGAGATGCCCTAAAGATTTTTCAACTAATGAATGGACTGATACCAACACAAGTGTACTAGAACCAGCCTTGTTTATTTTCTGGTTTTCAGTTGCTTTCTGTAGACCTCTTATAGAATCTAGTCCAAAGGATCCAAAAGCTGCTAAACAGGCTAAACCACCTCAGACAATTCCATTTTACAGGAAGAAGTGATTTTTGCTTAATAATAGAATTCCTGCCCATTCTGAAATCTCTCTATTCTAACAAAACCCCAAGATTTTAAAACAGTTGGATATACACTGCAAAGTCTTTAATGGCTTTCACCATGCAGTAAATGGTCTCCATGTTTGCTCATCAAAAAAAACCTTGTCATCACAGCATGCTGACTCGTTCGCTCAACTAATTTTCTGCAGCTGCAATACATTCTCGATTGATTTTATTTTTCAGGCAACATATCATTACATTTTGCCCTGAAAACAGGAACTTACCTCAACTACTTTTCGTTCCACCTCTGCACCGTTTATGTAGTAAATATCTGTGATAACACGTGTAACAACTGTGCGGACTTCTCGAATAGTTCGCATGTGGCGATGCTGAACTTGGCCTTTAGGTGGGTGAAGAAGATTAAACTCCTCCTCTCCCTGTAATAAACAGGATCATTTAACACCAGAACAGACCACAACGAAAATCAAATTATTTCTGGGCAGAGCTATCTCTGCAGTACAGTTTCTTCACACCACCAAGTACCAGGGTAGGGGACCTTTCAGCATCTCATTAGGAATCAGATGCAACAACACAGACCTGAAACAAAGGAGAACTGAACACCTTCTGCTGACAGCTAGGGCAAGGGATACCACAGCAGCGCGAGGAGGAAACAGCAAACTTGCTGAGCATGGCTTCTGATGGTCTTTCATTCAGTGGACCCTCAGACATACCACACCAACATCACACTCTGTTTCTATGGCCCTGTTAATCTCCAGTTTACAAGAAGATGCACTATTCTTAACTCTAGTTTAGAAAAAAAGTGAGTTTTTAGCCTTTGTGTTCACAAGAAAACACAGAAGCTGTAACCGCAGAGTAGTGATTTTTCTTGAGTCTGCAGTACTTTCTGAAAGACTAATTCAAAGTTGTTTATCTAGTTAGAGCATTTCTCCGGAGAAGCTCTCCCCTTGATACTGGACTGAGTGGCAGAACAAGCTGTCAGAAGTAGGCTGGTGCAATACAGAAGGCATGAAACCCTTTATTCAAAATTTCCTGCAACTCCCATCTCCATCCAACAAAAAGTGAAATTTTTTTTTTTACAGTGTTAACTACATCTGAACACACAAAAAAACCCCAACCCCAAAACAAAAAAATCAACCAGCCAACTAAAACTTATCCTATTTTTCCAGAAAATAAATATGGAGACATTTACTTCCCAAATTCATGCTGCCCACTGATTACTGCTACGTTGGCAGTTATGTACAGCTGACAGAGGCGTTTTTTCTCTCTGACAGAGAATGTCTGGTTAGTGAATTTACTGGCTGAGGGGATACTTTAATTTTACTGCTGTAGAACAGTAAATACAGCCAGCCTCCATCCCACCTGACTATGCAGAGAGTCTGTGTCATCTCCAGAGGCGTTCACAAGCTTTTCCCCACTCTCCTCAGTTTGGACACTTGCATCTTGTCGCCCGGGTCTTTGCCCGGACATACTGGTTCCCACTTCCACCTGTCTACAGATTTCTTCTGACGTTTGTGTCGCTCTTGTAACAGTTGTTGGGGTAAAAAGACAGTCTGCTGTAGTTTGAATCCCTTTATTCTTGGTAATTGCCCACTTCTCTTGCCTTTCATCAATTTTAACAGCCTTACTTGGTTTCTTCTGCATTCTTGTCACTTCTTCTGTCTGAGTGCCTACAATATCAGCCTCCACAGACTCCCCATCCTCCACACCAGAAGGCTGCTGACAGCAGTCCTGCTGCATCCCCTGAGGAATTAGGACCGGTCCACCACTGTCATCTGTCTTGTGCTGCTGGTAATGCTGTCCACCGGGATCTTCATGTAATTCAGCACCTTCTTGTGTGCCAGGAAGACTGAACCGGTTCCCCCTGCAAACCAGTTATATACAGGTCAGTATTATTAAAATAGCAAGACAATCAATACGCTGCCACCCAAGTGAAAGCACTATGAAAAAACCAAACCAACAACGCTGGCTTTCATTCAACTGCTTAAGATTGCACAGAACTTGGCGAGTCTCAAATTATAAAACAACCTTTTAACATCTCTCAAGTACTTCACGTGGTAGCAAAAAGAACAGCTGACACCTGTAAAGAACCAGGTGCTTTTCCAAACCCTAATAAAGCACTGTACACTCCACACACCAAGCACCAGCTCTGCAACGTGCTTGTGGAAGTCATGTCGTGCTCAAGTTGCTACAGGCTGCTTCAGCACTTCCTTGGCTTGAAACTGGTAACCACACCTAGCAGGAAGAGGCAGGAGCACAAGCACAAGCATTGTCTAATGCTTTCAGTAGAACTTGTCCGCCCCATCGAAAGTGTCACCAGGTACTATGTGGCACTGTATACTGAAGCCTTACTAGAAGAATATTTGGCTTCCTTCATGTGCTCTAGGACTTTGAGGAGCAACTGTCTTCCATTCTGCCTGTACACTGCCCAGCCCTGCAACTCTCTGTTCACTACAGACTTTAATGTAACTGTTAGCTCAAGGGTGTTGAAATATAGGTTGCTTTTTCTCTGTAGACCAAAACCTTACTGGTCCATCGGAAGATAGAATGAAAACCACTGAAGAAGCAGATTTCTACACTTGGCCCTCCAGCCAGCAGCCTTATCGCTGTAAACTACGCAGCAGTACAGTCCTTTTCAAAGCCATCAGAGACAGCAAAAATTAATGACTTGGAAGGGAGACAACAGCAGAAACAAAAACACATACACCAAGTCAGATCTTGGAACAGGACAAAGAAAAGGTATTTAAACAGCTGTAAGAATGATCTCAGTCTTCTCTAGCGCCAGATTTTAGCAAAGCATATTAGCCAGCTGGAATCACATCGCTGCTCCATCAGAAACCTAAGTCTGATTACCATGTTAGATACAAACATACAGTACTTAGCATACTTACCCCATCGTCCCCAACCTTCTAAGTCACCCAAAGACAATGACTTAGTGCAATTTCTTTGATGTAGAAAATGCACATGTGCATACAAATCCAACCAGGACTGGCAGGCAAAGACTGTGAGTTACCTAAACGGAGAAGTGGAAAGACCATGACCTCTGGCCTCATCCTCTCGACGAACTTCACAGACACGACTAAACACAGATGATGCTTTCTGGGAGCTAGCAGTGCAGATTTAAAACAAACAAACAAACAAACAAACAAGCATCAGGGAGTGAGAAAATCCCTTATACGGCAAAACAAGAGTTCTCTAGCCCCTTGGGAAAGCAACAGTTTGGGTTGAGCTTGCTGACCTATACAGCCATAGAAAGAGCAAGATGGTCAGTCTCAAAGGTCAGGAAAAAAAGTTGCAATTGCAGAAACCTTTCTGTCACTGCTGCAGACACACTGACAGCCGAGAGCAATGTAACAATTCTAGGAAATGTAGTATGAAAAACTGCAGCACCGTCAGCAGTTTCACCATCTGCTGTCTCTGGTACACACCAGGGGACACAGCTAGACCATTCATGGCTTGCTCCTCGGCATTTTCACGACACCACAAAAACACCAGGAATGACAGTGATAAAGCCGATCCTGAGAGAGCAAATTCAACCTATTCCTACAAAGGTAACCCATCTTCAACCGGTGAGGATTGGCTACTGCTCACCCTCAGCACGGAGCCAGGATTACCACCCAGCATGCAATCCTGTGGCAAGAGAGACTGAGTTCATGTCAAAGCTCTCTCACTGCTTCAAATCACTATACTTCACTCACATGACTACCAGTCACTATCTTCTGACTCAGATCTTATTAGTACTTACAAATCATACTCCCAAACAACTAAGTTCAAGCAATGGTAGGAATTAAATTAGGTAAGATAGATACATACAAACCAAAAGACCAAAGGAGTAACATGTTTTGGTCAATGTCTTAAACTGTGATTTCAGTGTATTGGTGACCTGGTTATGTTTCCCATCAGCTTCGTATCAAACAGATTTCTCTTTCAGAACTCCTTAGTGGCTCTTTGCAGAAAATTGCACAATAAGGAAAGAAAGCAGAAAACCCTGCATTTGAAATTTGAGGTGGACAGGGCACACTTGCATTGTGGACTGCCGAAGACAGGAACTTCTTTGACTGCAGTCAAGAGGAGGCAAAATGCTGCCATTAGTAGGAATGACAAAGCCTGCAGCGTAAGAGCACTCACCTCACCTGTGTACTTAAAACCTGCTGTGAGAGCTGTTGGTAATGTCACAGCTAAAAGCAGTTTCCGCATCTCACTTCAATTCTTTTTCCCTGCTGCTGGAAATGAGTGGAAAAAAGATCTACCCAAACCTTCATATTAACTCTGCACAGCAACGAGCCCCGTTACCTGGCAGCAGCAGAGCATCCATCTTTCCTGTCACCGCCTGTAGGCTCTGAAACAAGAAGGAAAGGGAGGATGGTTTCAGCGTCACTTGAACAGACTCTCCCAGCCCTTCCCAGCTTCCCACACTCAGCCAAGAGAGAGGTTGAGTAATGCTGGACAAAGGGTGCCCAGGCCTCCCCACCCAACTTCTCAGCACAGACCTGACTTTCTAAGGTTTAGACCACGAGACTGAATGCCACCATGCTGATTAAAAGGCTGTCAAACTTTTTTGTCCAGATCGCACTTTTAAAATAAAACATAATCAACATAATCAAATTCCTGTTCCTGTCCTGTGACACTGCCACTATACATCACAATTTTTACTCTGCTGGAAATACCTTTCCTCACAACAAAGGCCTCTCCTCTCACTCCATCCTTGCTTAGAGCATTTAAGTGCAAATTTAAGTGATGCTGCCCAAAAAGAAAAACGAAGAAAATTACAGAGACTCAGAGACTGTCTCAGGGAATGCCACAAAGACGTTTTCAGTTACAGCTGAGATCTTGTAGAACCTGTATGTTTCAAGGTTTCATCCTCTTACTTTCCAGGCTGAACGGCAGGGATTCCTCACTCCCATCATTCACAGGGGTAACAAGGTTCATTCGCAGAGAGAGTTTTGCATCAGCTTCAGGAACCACATGACAATCTCCTTTCTCACACACTTCTGATACATCCGCCGATACCACTGCACTTTCCACGGTGACATTGTTGCTCCCCATTGTGCCCTCTGCTGTAACGTCACTAGTTGCTATAGTGCTGTCTGGGCAACCATCATTCACTGGAAGTAGGAAAACAAAAAAAACTAAACCAAAAAGTAGTTGAGATTCACACTGCTGGGGCTCAGGTCCCAGCCCTGGTCTGAAGATGCTCCACTGCACGCAGTGCGCATTGCAACAGTGCAGGAGTGGAACTTCCTATCTCCAGCTCTGAAGCACGGAAATTCTGTAGCACAGGTGTCATCCTTCCTTTGCAACAGAACGCTTTACTTTTTCCCAAGCAGGAATACAAACTTCCTTTCGTCCACCAAAGGCAGGGTGTTGTTCTGTGAACCTCTTCTAGTCTGAGCTCTTGCACTGCTCAGCGGGGTCTTTTGCATTCTTTAAGGGAGTTGTACGTGGGAACATATTGAGTGCAAGGAAGACACGTTCCACACCACCCCGTGCTCAGCGAGCAAACACCTTCACTAGAGACCGAGGATAAAACATAACAAGGGAAGTGTTGAGAAGGGATGAGCCCTCCCTGTAGATCACAATGTTTTTGGTCAAGATGGGTTTGCGTTTTCCCATCAGATCCTGCATCAAGAATCAACACCCTCTGATCGGGCTTTCACCGCAGACCAGAGTCACGTGGGTCAAACTCACCGATCGGCGTGCTGTGTCTTTTGGGACCAATTTTAAGCTGGCCCATATGGGGTGGCGTTACGCTGGTCAAGGGCTGAATCACGTCACCCTCCTTTGGCAAAGTGAAACAAAATGGGGTTCCTAAAAGACAAGAGTGCCAGAATTAGTAATTTTGGAAGACTGCTTTGGCTCAAATGCCAAAAGCACAGTTCACTGTGCTATGGACACTGCGAAAAGCATAACCCCGGTGCTGTTCTGCACAAAAGCCCCCTGAGCAGTTAGTGGTTCCAGGACAACAGCTCTAACTGATTTTTCTCACATTTTGTGGGAAAAAAAAGTATCTCGGTGAAAATCTAGGCTGTGGCCAACCCAATGCAGCTGTCCCCTGGTGCCAGCTAAAAGCGAGAGCAGATATCCTGACGTGAACAGGACTTCTGCAGCTTTGCTTCAGAAATACAGGATTTTCCACAGAAAAGGAAGATGAGGCCAGAAACAGAAATGAAGGACAGGAGCAAATTGAAAGAGCTATGCGTCATCTAAATTAATAACCTGAAATTTACAGACACGGACTGATGCTTTATCATCAAACAGCCTTAGCTAAAAGGTCAGCAGATACACTTCAGATGGCATCTATGAGCCCGAACAATTAGAAGCAGTCAATTAAGGGATAGATGATGACAACAGAAACTTGCCTGGAAAGTTGCATTTAGATTTATTTAAGAAAAAACATTTCAAGTGCAACATAAGAAGGAAAATGACACCCCAATTTAAATGCAATTTTGTTCAGCGTCTCTTAAAAAGGAAGTTTTGGACTGCGAGCTCTGTGTTCCACTGAAGTGGAACGTAACATCCGACCTCGTTAAGTAACTACGGCTACTCACCTTTATCATCATTTCAGCAGTGTACTACAAAACATGTTAGTTTATTTAATAAAACCTATACTGTTCTTAAGTTCAAAGACGAGTACTGTTCTCTCGACTATGCCAAATTGTCTTAAGAAACATGCAGTCCCAGCCCATCAACTGGAAAGTTATTTTGAGATCGCAGAATGGAATGGCATCAGAACATCCTCGAGCTTTCTGACCAGTATTTTGGCCAGATCCCCACAAAACATTGTTTCCAATATAATAAAGCTTTTTTCTTTTTTCCTTTCAATTAACGGAAATTAAGAATACTGTATCTAAAATGTCACTGTTCCACTCTGTGTTAAATAACATTTGAGCTACTGCAATCCTCACACTTCCCCAACAGACTTAATAGAAGGAAAATATTTCTTCTGATACTAATATCAAGTTCCTTCATTCTTGCCATGTGCGAGTTTCTACACAAAATTTAAGTTATCAGATTTTAAAATTTTCAGCATTAGTGGTCATCAAATGAAACCAACACATGGTGAAAGAGTTAGGCTTTTACCAAGTATACAATTCAAGCAACAAACTTCTTACTGCAGGAAGCTGTGAAGCCTAAAAGTTTACACAAATTCAAGAAAACACAAAGAAATTCCATGGTGGGGGAGAAAACCTATCCAAGACATCAAAAAGCAAAGATATTGCTTCAGACCCAGCATGTTCCTAAATCAGATGTTTCTTGATGATGAGAGACCTGTTCACCACTATCTGTCCACTTCATTTTTGCTCTTAATTCACCCGTATGCATCTGCTACTCAGTACTGAGGGAGCTTGTACGCCAAGCCCAGCGCGACTGATGCAGTGTCAGAGTTCCTGACTGTTGTAGTACCTTGATTCACAGATACTTCACTGATCCTCAGTCATTAAGTTCCGAGTCACCACCAAGGCACAGTGACCTATTGCAAGCCACTGAATAGGAAAGACTGAAAAAAACCCCACCCCAACAGTAACAACAAAAAAGCTATTAAATGGCAACAGAATAATATAAAAAAGAAACCAGTCTTCTTGGTCCACAGGCTATCTCAAACTCTGGTCACTCAGATTTCGCATGCAGTCTCCAAAATCTGTCACTGAAGCTTTTTTGTTTTCTTTTCTTTTTCTCATTTGAAAAACACAGCATGATTCAATCGTACCACTTAAAAACGGTATTAAAAGCTTTCCCTGAGTATCATTAGAGAGGCAGACTCCCAGACACACCTGAATACCACAAACTAAGAACTTAAATCTGGAATTGATGACACTACTGTCTTGATTGCAAAACAAGTCACTGAATTCCCTGCAGCATGTTGCTCGCTTAGCACCGGTTCCCCAATCCAACGACGACTCTACTGTCAGAGAATCCACTGAGTTAAAAAAAACTAAACGTTCCATTGCTGACCAGTTGAAATACTCTCCTTTCACACTCGATAACAAAGCAGTTTGCTGTTAACATTCTGAAAGAAACTAATGGTCACCAGTTTCGGGATGTTGAAGAGTGCAAACTGAAAAAAGGTCCCAAACATCTGACTGGTCCTATCGTGTTCAGAAGAATGGGTGCAAAATTTGGATCAAGTAAATTGTTACAACAGCTGCTGTATTAAGCAGTGCTCAGTGATACAGATTAATCCATATGACTACATTATTGGGAAAATCAAAGTTTTCAATCTAAACAAAGAAGATATCAGAGCCCCTAAATCATGGGAATTCTTACATGACTATACACATACTTGCATCAAATAATTACTGCAGAAGCTGTTGTCAGGTATCAGTGATACTAAGAAGCTACAGCCACAAGGGTCCATAGTCCTTGAAAATAATTTGAGCTTCATTTTGTTTTAAAATAGGTCAACAGACTATAGCAAAGTCTAACTTGAAAACTGCTTTTCTGCTGGAAGTCTCCCCAAAATTAATGACTGGTAAAAGCATTCAAGTTGTCCTTCCACACCTCACTGTAATCTAACCTCTACAAGCATCAATATTTACCCGTTGTTCTTAACTTACAGCATAAAATACTGTCTTCATCCTATTGTTTAGTATCCCAGGTTTCTCCTCACCAGCCAGTTCCATACTATTAGACGGTTATCCTGCTCAAACTTGTCAGCAAGTCTGGCACTGAAAACACACGTAAGGATTGCACTCAATCCATTCTCATCCAAGTCTCCATCTACCACTTCAAAGTTATCTCACCTACTTCTGTTCACACATAAAGAAGAAAGCTCCTCATCTTGCTGTTTTTGAAATCTGCCACTCTGACCTTTCCAAACAGGATCACACGTTCCAGAAGTCAGCACGGTTCAAGGTCACAAGAACTGAAGAAAAGGGGAGGGGACCATACAAGAAAGAGCTCCAAAGGCTTTTGGGAAGAAACAGCCAAAGCTGCCATTAACAGCAGTAAGGATCTGTTTGTAACTGGAAAAATTAAACAAGTAGTTCAGAAAATGCTGGACTCATGAGACTGATAAGAAAAGTTCCGAAGAATTTTTGAAGAGATCTCCAGCTCATTAAAAAAAACCCCAAACATAACCTGGCAGAGAAAAAAAAGAGAGGTGTCCCTCACTGACAAAACATAGAAAATTACTGAGACCAGTATCGACTGAGCACATAAGGGGAAAAAGAACACTTAACATTAGGAAATGTTTATTAAGCAGTATATATTACACTCGTTTTTCAAAAGGAAAAACTAGAAAACATTGTTACTTGAACAAAACTCTGAAGAACAGACTACAGGGCTATATAACAATACCATGACCTTTTAGAGGCAAAAGAAATTCTATCCAGCCCACAACTTTCTAGGTTCCATAAATGAAAATCACAGACTGGTCAATCTGAATCTCTCAGATGGTTCAAAGATCCTCTCTGCTAGACATCTCCTTTAATTCTAATAGCACTGCACAATTCCATTCATCTTCCATTGAACTCTTAACCAAAGGACGTTGATAATTTACAGAGCATAAACCACCGAGCAAATCAGTGAAAAGAGTTAAGTAAGCCTCGACTGACACACCGGCCTGTTCAGAAGATGTAAAGACGACCATCAGCTATGACAGCTCATGTTTTAAGACCCTCAACTTTCATAATCACCAACTTCAGGAGACTGGAAGTCACTTGCTATCATCGTAAGAGGGGGAAAACTCCCTCTCATTCTCTGATCTTGCAGTTGAACAGAAGACTACTTAGCTCTCAAAGATGGGTACAATACCAGGCAAAGCTCTCATAAAACTTTGTTCTCTATTACTTTTTCATTTGAGGAGTACAGAACTCTTATGTTTTAAAATCAAGCCAAGTAAGAGCCAAAAGCTCCACAAAACTCAGGTATAGCATCCCACGTCTCCATGCTAAAGGGATTTCAATGCAGCATGACAATACCTGCCCAGCTGCAGTTTACAAGAGAGCAAAAAGCCATTCTACTTAAAAACCACCTCAAGATAAATTTGCTGTATTAAGTTCTAACTCAAAGCTACTCTATACACCCCCTATGCTCTATACATTCATTCTATATTCATTCTATACATACACTCCCCTATGCTCTATGCTCTACACATTCTCCTCTGAGATTAAAAAAAAAAACACAAAAAAGCAGAGAGACCTACAAGATGGGAAGTGCACACACCATTTCTCTTCAAGGACGCTACTGTTGTTGCTTCAGTGAAAGAAAAGAAAAAACCACAAAAATGCCTGAGCACTGCCAAGGTCACCAACATGCCGAGTATTCAAAACTGCCATAAAACAGTGAGAGAGTGTTAGGAACAAGAATTACCTTATCATTCCTGCCTGCAGGAGTATGACAAATGGGAGAAAAGAAAGTAAAAAGCATGTCATACATGTAACACAGGGGCTTGTAGTGCTGTTCCCGAGAGGCACCGTCCAACACACACCTAAGATCAGTGCCTCCTGAAAACGCTGAGGATCCTGAAAAGACAAGGACACAGCTGTCCTCAACACTATTCAAAATATGCACCTGCGAACTAAGCTAAATTCACTTACCACTGGAAGGACTGGGAGATTCAGCAGTTGTCTTCTCCAGCGGCTGCATCTGCTCTTCTGGTTCCAGATTCCTTGTTGTAACAACACCCTCCATGTTCTTTGGCATCTGATTGTTCTGCTGAGTCACCCGCATGTCAACCCCTCTCTCTTCAAGTGGTGGCTGACTCCCTGTTATCATCATCTGTTCTAATTCTGAACAACTGGGATGGTTTTTGGCACACAACGCCACTTCCGATGGAACATCGTTCTTTAATTTAGGAAACAAATTATTGTGCTGTTCCAGTAACTCCCCTACAGAAGTCTTAGATAAAACTTTACTGAGCTTTGGCATGTTTTCAGCCTTAAAGGACAGTTTATCCACACTCTTTGCCTCTCCAGTGCCAAAAGCACAACCTTTTGAAGTTTCTCTTCCCCGGCTTTCCGATCCAATCCTTTCTCGGGCCTGATCAGACAAATTTCTGCTACTCTTACAAGAACCATCTGCAAATTCCACTTCCATATCTTCGTGACACTGTACTTTCCCTTCAAGAATAAACCTTTGAGAGAGCATTGTATTAACAAGGGACCCATCTTCTTTTATTTGCTTCTCTTGCTGTTTTTCTTCTTCTTTTTCATACTGAGTCTCAGGAACAGCCTCGGGTTCAGAAGTCTCTTCCAACGGATAATCCTCAGACGGTGCTTCTCTATCCTGAGTGTGCGGCAAAATCTCAAGCAGAGCAGACTGACCTGCAGCAGCCTGACTTCCAGAAACACGCTCGCTGTCCCCAGGAGCTGGAGGGGCTAGCGACCCATGTCCTGCTCCATCCGCACTAGCTAACTGCACTACAGGCTCTCCTGCAGTCTGTAAATCCTTTTTCGCTTGTTCAGAGTTTCCAGAGCGAGATTGATCGCCTGCATCCAACCTCAGTTTCGCGTTGCCATTCTCCACAGAACAGAGTCTCAAGTCTGAGGCTTTGCATTCAGAAGTCGTCTCTTCATGTGTGGTTTCGCTGTCTTGATCCACGTTCAGAGAGCCTGAACTGAGCTCTGTATTTGTCGGATGGCTGCCTTCACTTGCAGAAAGCATCAGCTTACAGGACTCGGAAGGCTGTGACACAGTGTCACCTGCAGACATCTTTGACGAAGCATCTGTGGGTCCAGAAAGATCTCCTGGTAAGCGCAGAGCTTTTTCTACTCCTCCTTGGTTATTCTCTGGGCTCTGAGTTGGAACAAAGATATCCTAAAATGAAAGAAGTGGGACATCGAGCACCAGGGCAGCCCAAGTAGGATTCTCTACCTGTCTCCTGGAACATTACACTAGATTACAGAGCAGAGCAAGCTCAGCACAAAACAAGAGATTAAAAAAACAACACGGCTTTTTTTTCCCCTCCATTTATATGAGTCCTAATTGCCCCATCCTTGGTCAGGAACATTATCACTACCCATTACTTTTTAGTACCACTGTCACAACATTCAGATACAATCCCTGGTACATCTCTCACGGTACCAAATCATCAAGTACGTGTCAAGTATGGCAAACTAATAGCTATTTTTAGTCAACCAACCAAGTGTTGTGGAAAAATTGTCTGGAAGAATCTATTATACTAGCATGAAGGCTGCTTTCAGCTAAGAAGTCCTGATTCAGCTACGGAAAGCATTAGTTCAATCTTTATTTCTGACCTGAGTTCATCAAATTTGCAGTATTAAGCTACAAAACTATTGTCTGTTAAATCCCTTTGAACACTAACAACTTCCAGAATCAAAAATCGCAAAGGAAACAACAGACAGTAAGAATAAGCAACTTGAAAAATGTGGTAAATTGATTCTACCTTTGTAGAAGAGCTTCACTTTCTTCATGACAAATGATGCTAAGGCCTATCCTAATAAGTCTGATTTATAACACAGTTTGAGATGCTGGATGCCCAGTTCACCATCAGAAAATAGCAGCCCTTCTTTTCAAAGAGATACAGGAGGGGAAAAAAAAAAGCATAAAAAAGGTTTCTGGCACAGATTAAAAGACAATAAATCCTACGTTCAGTAACTCACGATGCCTTCTTAAGCTGACTCTCTGAGGGCTAAGCTGCCACATAGTATGATCACTGTATGTAACTGACTGGTGCTAACTGGGAAGCTCATGAGAACTGGCTTAGAACTCACCACAGAAGCACAAAGGCCTACTCAAACACACATCTGCAGCTGACATATCAAAATCGCAGTAAAGATACCTTCACAAACCCTTACATGAGAGAACTCTGGTTGTGATGGTATAGGCAAAGAACCAGGAAAGAAGGCTGGGGCACTCTGGGACACTGGAGTTGAAGCCTGTGGCAGGACAAGAGGTCCTGGTGGAACACACGGGACAGCCGTCTCCACTAGCACACCTCCTCTCTGCTTCTGCAGGAGCTCTCCTCCTTCTGCAGGGACAGATGTACCCATCTGTTCAACTGGTTCAAAAGAACAGAAGACACACCACTAGCAAATTCTTGCATTGTACCTAAAGTCTCCAACATTCTATTAAGAGTTTTCTTCAACCGTATGCATCTTTCTCGTACTTTAATGAGTGAATCTAAGATCACCTCTTCAGGTGAATTCTTTTCGGATGGAAAAGAATAAATTTAAATTAGCAAAACCATTCATATCCTTAAATGTAATGGGAGGAGAAAGTGTCCTGTTAAAAATTCATAAAACTACTTTGCTATAGGCCTAGAACTTCTAGAATTGTAAAAAGGTATCTGAAACTTATAAAAAGCATTTCTCCAAGTTTTTTTTTCCCTTTTGCTATCTTTATTAAAATGCTACCAAATTCAGACCCCAGCTAACAAAATATCTGTTCTGAAAGTATTTCACATTCTGTGACAGAAATCTCACAATAAGGAAGAGTGATTCTGTATCATACTAGAAGTCCGCACGGATGGATCTCTTAGCCCTAATGGTGTTTAAAGAAAATGGTTAAGAACCATGGTATGATATAGAACAATCCCTCTTCTGGCATCGCATTCCAGAATACACACATGCAACATACAAAAGCGTTTTAAAATACTGTGCAAATCATCCAAGTTAAGGTCAAATAACTGTTATGACGCAGTCCCCCTTTGCCCTTTCTACTGCCCTAACAGTATAGACTTACTCCAGATATCTGCCCGTAGCAAAAATGGCTTGTCGCTAAGAAAGGACAACTGCAAGCAGCAATCTGTATTTGTATGAAGGGGAGCCAGCCAACAGTACTAATTTTATAGTGATAGCTATGTAGGAAATATCGACAGCACATCAGCGTCTGAGTCATAAACCCAGATCTCCCTCCATCCACCTCTTCCAGTGTTCTCAATCCTGCTTTTCTCTTTAAATACAATTTTAGCAGGTTTTGAAAAGGCCACATGCTCAGACTAAACCAGAGAGTAGAGAAGCACGACCACAGAGCAGTATGCAGGAAATTTTACCTTTTGCTTGCTCCTGTTCAGTAGGACTGCCGGGGACAAGATCATTGGATCCAAATGCAACAGAAGGAATAACTAGGCCTGAAGAGACACTGTGGACCAAGAAAAAGGAACATGGAAAAGAAGACCACACACCACTAGAAAACGTATAAACTTCTTCCCAAATGTAGCTCCAGCTTATTACAAGAGGAGTCTTCTCATAAAAGCGGAGAGTCGACAAGACTTGACAAGACAAACAAGGGACTTGAGAGAAACGGCTACTGACCACATGAGCATCGTTAGTTCTTTCATCACAAAATAAAGCCATGCTCCTCCCAGAGAGCAAAATGAAAACACTGATTACTTAAAATCGAGCACAAGACCTTGAATAAAGAAGAGTGGTGGAAATGCAACTAAGCTACTGTAATAATTTTGGGATTTTTCTGCTTACGTGGAATTACTCTCCTGTACAAGGGATCTCTGTCCAGAGAGCTGCAGGAGCTGCAGACTGCGGGCAGGAGTGCAGGTCAGAGAACTTCCCTCTTCCACTCTGGTTACTGGACAGTCATTTCCTGCAGCAGTTTTGAACAAACAGAAATAAGGTTAGAAATCTGGCCAATAAGCAAGTTGTTCAGAAAATTCTAAGGAATGATATTCACACTGCAGCACAGTTACCTCTCGGTAAGGAGGACAAGCTGATTTTTACAGAGTTGGAGGATGGCACATTAAAGCTCAGCATGTGGAATGTGAGCATAACACAGTTAAGATGAAAAAGTTTAGTCTTCCTACTAGAGAATTTTCAAAGAAAAATCATCAGTGGCTCCACTATCAGCACTGGAATGCAAATACAGGCAAGGTTCTTAGAAGACAAAACATCTTGTACTGACCACTGACTCAGCGTGAGAGGAGATTGTTATCAAACTTTCTGCATAGGGGGTTCATGCACAAGATCATGCTGGTATAGACACAGCTGTGCACAAATTAAACAAAAACCATGACGTGAGACTTCATTTAGCTCATGCTTTATAAATTGTAACAAGGTTGCCTTTCGAGGCCTTTTACTATGAAGACTCCTAAGAAACTATCTATTTCTTTACTAGCCTTCCAGTTGTGGATACCAAAACCAGACCGAGGCATCCTCCTAACACGACGTACGGTGAAGACCTCTCTCCTGATCCTATTTCATGTAATCTCTTCTCTCACAGAGAAGCAACATTAACATGGATGACAAGTAAGATTGACCAAAATTGTGGTACAAGGATTTTGATTGTAGGATCTTGTTCTTTCCCAAACAGGAAGACCAACTCAGAGGGCTAAGGTAGAATGTTTTGCCAAAGTCACCCAGTATAAGAAAGTCTACACTACTTGCCTGCACTACTTACCCACAGTTCCGACTGCGTGTCACTACAAAGGGTCAGTATTATTATTATTATTATTATTAT
>NW_009728348.1:0-431 GCF_000703405.1 Apaloderma vittatum
TGGGACTGCGGCTGCAGAGCGACCGTCCGCGTCCAGCCCCAGCTCCTGCTCCTCCCCGTTGTTATTTAAGCACAACTTAGGGGGAGAACTTCTGCTTAAAACTGCCGCCACACAAAATTACTGTGAGAGAGCAAAGAGCAGCGAGCCTTGAGCAGAGCCAGGTGGTGCCGGCTACACGCGGAGCAGAGCCGGGGGATTTATTTGCTGTGTAAAGGTGGGGACAGGCAGGAGGTGACGAGTACCGCAACGCCACTCCTGGCGACCACACCAGCTTTTATGTTTGACATGAGACACATTTACAAAGTCACTCTATAAAATATTTGCAAGAGAATGTAACTGACTTGCACCCAGGACTGAAGCTCTCTGCTCAGCACAACTCCGAGATTTATTTTGCCAGTTCTAGGGAATCCCTGAGCAGACGAACCGAGGGA
>NW_009728348.1:501-1976 GCF_000703405.1 Apaloderma vittatum
CACTGGTGCAGTTGGAGAAATGAAATTTGGCAACTTCCAGGGAGCCCTGACGGACTCTCCCAACAGAAGCAAGTGCTGTAAGGGCAGTTCCCCGGCTGTTTGCTGTACGAGGGGCTCTCCCGTGGCCGCTGCCTGCGATCTGTTTGCACCTGGGGTGACACAGCCCTCGCCTCGCATGAGGTGAGCGGGTGTTTCCGGTGTAACCTGCGTGTTACCTGTTCCGGAGGCTGTGAGTGGGGGGCGGCTGGTTTTGCCTTCAAATTAACCTTCGAAACAAATGTGAGCTCTTGGGGTGAGTCAGGTCCTCTCATCGAGGATGTAACTTCCTTAATTTTCCCCAAAACAGCTGCTTTAGGGCTACATTTTTTAAAATAACTTAGAACATGACTGGCTTTAGGAGCCAGAAACCTGCTGTGTTTGAATCTCTTCACAAGCTCTGCGCACCAACCTCACTTAATGCATGATTTAGGGAGGGCTTCTCCTGCTCTCTTGTCTCTCTTGCCTCGTCCTGCTGCTCTGGAGAGCGTCTCCTCTCCTACAGCGGGAACAGGCACTGGGGCAGCGAGCGCCGAGCCTGGCGGGTGGGTGCTACATGACCAGAAGTGCTGCTGGTTCAGTGTGTGCTGTTCCTGAAACTCCAAAAGAAGACTTTCGCCGCTGCACGGTTTGAGTTTTGTAAAGGCCAGCAAGTCTTAAGCTCCCTGCAAGACTGCATGAGAACCAACAGCCGTCTGTCGGGAGTTCTGTGGGGAAGAACACTCGAGTCTTTAGCTGAGACAGGGCCTAGAGGAGCAGAAACTCTCCTCTCGAGTGATCTGTGCTGGATAACCCAGGTCAGGGTAAGCCGGAGCTCAGAGCAACCCTGCTGCAACAAACCTCAGGGACTGCTTTGGGCAAACAACAGTGCAAACCATCAGTTTTTACCTTGTCAAACTAAAATGCAGTCTGGAAGTCCAGCCCCTCGTACTCGATGCGTCACCGCTCTGAGACGTGCCAGTTCCTCTCCTCTTGGGGAAAACGACCGCTTTGGAGGCAGGAGAGAGCTCCCCTCGCCACAGACACGAGAAGGAACATGAAACAGTTCTTTTTCTCGGTGCTGTTTGAGAATGGCTGTAGTTAAACTTGATTCGCCGTTTTATTATGTTTAAAAAAATATAGTTCACACAAAAGTATCATGTAAACATTCTTTAAATAACTGCTGGTGCTCAGGCAGAAGTCGGGCGTTGCAAACGACACGGGGCTGCGCGGCGACGGTCGTGCGGCTTTCGGCTGCACCGGCTCCAGAGTCGGGGAGGTTGGGCGAAGGGTTCGGGCGCTTTGTGTGAGTGGGCAGACAACGTTACCACGAGACAGTTACACACCACGCTAGAGCTTTTGGTGACTTGGTTCCAGGATTCCCAAGCCAAATCTTTCAAAACGCAGGACAACTTTGCTACTGTTAATGCTGAAAAGAGCAGGGAGGGAGAGGAGAAGGG
>NW_009728348.1:1996-7341 GCF_000703405.1 Apaloderma vittatum
AGTATTTCTGACAAAGCTACAGTCCTACAAAAGGAACTAAAATGGGTTTGGTTCTGATCTCATACAACTTCAGATCACCCAGAAAAGAGGCAGCAAACACATGAACTTATTCGTGCCAACCTCATCAGCAGAAACACAGAGTGCAGTCTGATCTGCCCCAAATCGGAAAAACCAGGAGCTTTCTCCCGAGCCCCAAAGGTCAGCAGAAGCACGACACTTGTTTTCAGCTGGCACTTGGTGTCCTTGAAGGGACAGAAAAAACGATTTACAGAATTTTTTTGACAAGGTTCATCAATTAGTTAAAAAAAATCCAACAGAACAAACCCAAACCCATTTGTTCCTCCTTACAGACGGTAGCAAGTGCATTGTGATGTCTCTCCCTTCACCCTGAAGCCACCGGCGCAGCCAGAGCCGCTGCCGCGGTTCCTGCAGGAGCCTTCCCAAGAGGATGAACCCGTGGGTGTATTTGTCCTCGCTGAAGCCAGTAGAAACTTCCCTGGTTCTTGGTGCATACTGGCCTCTGTCCCTATCCCCTCCTCTCTGAAACAAGGTATTTTTTCAAAATCACGAACTGGTAAAGAATGAAAAAATACCTTTTCTGGCAAGGCACATGTTTGCTGTGGTACCTACAGTCCTGTGAAGCCCCAAACGTTAAGTCAGACAGGGGATGTGAGCAGAAGCACGTCACAAAGCATCACATTTGCAAGGGGAGGAGGAAGTGAAGGATGCTCTTGCTCTCCTCTTCTCTCCCTCAGTGCTGCAGCTGACCCCAGCTGACCCCCGTGGGCCGGTTCTGGCCACCCCTTGTGCCCTGGTCCCCCGTAGGCCCAGGGACTGCAGCTGCTCCGAGCAGAGCCAGGACCATCCCTCCTTCCCCTCTGGAACTGCACCAGCTTCACCCAGCCCCTGACACAACTGACCCCGGGTTCCGCACCAGCTCTGGTCCCGCAGGAGAACCGCACAGCCCGGCCCACGCTCGCCAGTTTGCAGCGTGAGGGGAGAGCTCGGTCGTGGGCTGTGCCCCCAGAATTGCACCCGTCGCCTCCAGTCCCAAAGCCCCAGCCTGGCACTCAGGTGTAACCTCAGCCCGCGACCAGGGAACTGCCCCTTGGCCCCCTGAGCCCCGCGGGACACGCACAGGTCACCCCGGTTTCCGGAGAAGCCCCCGCCCGCGGGGCAGGATGCGGAGCGTGCGCGGCCACTCGCCCCGGTTAGTCAGAGAGCAGAGCACCAGAGCCTGTCCCGCAGGAAGGTAGAGCCCGCCGAAACGCTTCGCAAGTGAAAGGCGGCCGCGTTGTTAGACAGGAACTTCTTGCAGACAGGAGCTGTTATTCAAGCTAACAGGCCACACCAAGCGGAAAAAGGCAGAAAAGGAGAATTCGGAAAAAGTGTTGATTATGTCCATGGGTTAATTTCGTGGTTTGGGTTTGCTTTTTTTAAATGGAAGGTGATTGTCCCAGTTGCCGGTTAGGATACAACACATGGAAGCATGCAAGGTGGAGCCCGTTATTGCACCAGTAGCTACAACCTACAGAGAGATACGGGAGGGAAGGGAAAAAGACACCGTGAGAGTTAGTTTCTAGTTATTTAAAGCAAGCCCCTGAGAACTACATATTATAAAGCCTACACCAGAATACAGAAAGCACAGGGTTAATGTACCATTTCTCAAAGGATCTGCTGGAGGAGGTGTGACCGGGGCTGCAGTAAGTGAGTGGGCAGTAAAAGTTCAGCCTGGGCTGGTAATAGCATCCTTTTATATCAAGGCGAGGCCACACTCTTGGGGAAACGTTCCGCGTTTTGAAGTTGTTAGACATCATAACGTGTCAGGGATCGAGTACGGGTGTTAGGGCAATCACACAAGAGACAAACGGTGACATTTTCAACCAAAACCCCAACCAAACCACACCCACCAAAGCACCAAATGCCACGACAATCACCATATTGGCAAACAGAAGTGTTTGGTTAGTTACGGTAAGGTATTGCGGGAAGATCTTGAAGGGAAGGAATTACAGGGAAGAAAGGGGCAGATTAAACAACCAAAAAAGGAGAAAAAAGAGAAAATAAATATTAGAGGTTCAGTGGATGCAAATATGCCCTGAGCAAAGTATGTGGTAAATGGGTACTGGTGGCAAACGTGTCTGATCTCTCACAGAAGCATAAATGTTCTTAACAGCAGCAAATACTCACTCAGCAGACTTCCAGAAATGCCCCGGGTGGGAGAGCCGACGGTTCAGTTTTGGCAGTTTTTCAAGCATATCCATGAGGACAGTGAAGCTGGGTCTCTCGCTGAGATCAAACGACCAGCACGCCGAGAGAATTTCCTGCAAAGGGTATTTGTGGCTCATTAGCCCCGCTCCGTTTACACACCAGCCGTGCAGACCGGGCAACTGACTGAGCCCCGTGAGCTGTGCGTGCCCAGCCAGAGATGCTGTTTAATACACGTCTTGGACATTCTTACATATATTCAAAGTGCCCTGAGTTCTGGTGGATGTCCACTTCTGTGTGACAGCTCCCCGCAGAGGCTCAGTATCTAACCTGGTGTCCCATTCTGCTTTGTTCTCTCTCCTGCCCTTTATCTTTAGAGTTATAATAAGAGTAAAAGAAATGGCCCCTTTAAGGTGCTCCCTCTTTTCCTAACAAATAGCTATATGAAAAGATTCCTGTAACCCAGGTACTTACGTTGACTTCTTTCCCCAAACTAACGGTTGCAAGGACTTGTTTCACTCCTTCGCCGCTGCCGATCTGCCAGATGAGCGCCTCCGCGGGCTGGTTCTTGAAGGGCCATTCTCTTGCTTGCAGCTCATACCACACCGTCCTGCAACATCGACAGACAAACGAAGCTCTTAAGGGAAGATACAAAACCATTCTGGCACCGTTCCGATTCCTTCAGCTCATCTCTGGAAGGTGTAGAAGGCCGGGCGGCAAACCCCTCCCAGCCCACACCTCCCGCCCACGACTTTTGCAGGGTGAGAAAAAGGCATCCCAGTTAGTCTGTGGGAAGAGGGCCACTGACTCATGAGGCTCAGGGCCGTAACAGATCTCATCTGGTGAACTCGCGTGGCACTCCGAGGTGCTCATCTCTTACCCAAAGGCATAGATATCTGCAGCTTTGGAGAAAGGCAGCTTGTCTTCGTCCTTGCCAGGGGCCATCTCACGAACAATTTCAGGGGCCAGGTAGCATAACCAGTCGTGAGGCAGCTTCAATTCATTCTCCCTCCTGAGTTCAAAAGAAAGAGGTGGTACTGAAACGCTGTTGCTTCGACCAAGAGTGGCGTTAAGAACCATAGCCATGCTTCACTGAATGCCTTCACCCTTTACTCAAATCTTTTCACTGACATTTCCTTTCTAACTTTCCTGCCACATTAAAAAAAATGCATGTGTCAGCCTGACTCTTCGGCTCATTCTCAGGCTTAAAGTTTTTTGTGTTCTGTATTCTGAGTCTTACTTCATAACGTTCTAGCTCTGTGCTACTACTGGAACTGCAGAAAGAACTCTGCTTAAAAAAGAAGAAAAAAGAAGTGCACATTCCAAATACGCCTGTATGTCCTAAAGCAATCAACACGTCTCACATATTCTATCTCCTCATCATTACTTATCACTCTAAAGCGCACCAAGCACTGAAACCTCCACTTACCTTCCTTCCTGGACCACACCCGAAATTCCAAATAATCCAAAGTCAGTGATCACAACCTTCCCATTGTCATAGAAAACATTCTTGGATTTCAGATCCTTATGTACAATCCCCTTTGCGTGAAGATACCCCATGCCCTGGGAAATATATGCAGAGATGTAAATTTTTGTTTATTATTTACAAGCCTCTAACTCTGGGCATGCTTTGCTTTCTAATACGTGTTTGCTCTTACTCCTCCAGCACAATGATCAGTTGTAGGTGGGGACACGGCAGCTGCTTGCCCTAGGGAAGTCTGCAGGTGAGCAGATCTTAGTGCAGGGCTTAGATCTGAGCTCAGGGCTCAGCCTCCCAGCTGCTTTCCACCTCTGCACAGTCGGGCTGCGGGGAGCTGTGAAGCACTGCACAGCTGTAGACTTCCCAGGTCTGCACAAGTTTGTACCTGTTAGAGCAAGAATGACTGACAAGTTTGCTCACTAAGCTCATGGGACATTTCTGCCAGAAAACAGCAGCTTTAGAAATGCTTCTTCAGTTGAGAAATGTTGAAGCGAGCACAGAAAATGCTGTGCAAATCTCAGAGAAAACGCCACCTACTTCAGCCTGCGTTAATGTAACCACAGTCACTAATAAGGAGGAAAGACTGGGGAGGAAATCTGTCCTGCATTGCTCCCTCAAGCTGAATTCTCCTTCCACAGCCTGTCACTGACAAGCAAAGCTTGTTTCTCTCCTTGCAAGCCCCTAGCCTCCTGCCCTCAGAATCAGCCTTTCTTTCAGCCAGCTTTGAGTATCTCCTGCTGTGACACCGCGTCGGGCCGCTGAGACTTACAGAACTCTCCAGCTGGGCTCTCGCTGAAAGTGATGGGTCCGTTACCATAGTGCACCCTTACCTTAATGATCTCCTGGGCTATCTGCCTGGTCTTGTTAATGTCCAGGGATATCTTGGGGTCCCTTACAAACGAGTGAAGAGTTCTTCCTTTGCAGAAGCTAAAGGAAAGAGGAACACAATCCTTAGGAAGGTCTTTGAAATACTGGAGGGAAATCCGAAGGTAATACTGGATGCTCAGTTGGCTTTCTTATCACGTTGACAGAATCCCAGCCCTCTTCCTCGGCTGAGAAATGATGTCGAGAAGAACTTTCAGGCCCCAGTTGATTTCCATCTGGGGAGGTCGACATGTAGACAGGAAACCTATCGTTAGGGTACGCAACAAATGCTTTTGTATTCTTGTTATACTGCTCCGACATCTGAAGTCCAGTTTCCAAAATCTGAGCACCAGCTTCTGCTGCTGGTGCTACTGTCCCTTAAGCAGGAAACTTTGGAACTGGCAACTAGAAGCAAGCGAGTACCTCCTTGCCAGGCTGTAAGAACAGCTTGCCCTCGGCCTTACGGAAATCCAGCCTGCGTACGAACATCCCAAAAAGACGTTACTCAAGGGCTTATAAGAGGAACAGAAAGGAAGAGATAACTGTTGCATTATCAGCCTCACACATTGGTTTATTGTCATTCTGCTGAATTGCAACCATCTGGCAGAGGAACAGCTTGTTCCAGATTTGTTTTTCCTGCTTTTTGAATTTTGGTATTTAAGAATTCAAAAAGAAGAAGAAAATTGCCAAAAAATATTACATGTTCCCTAAAAGGAGACAACCCTAGTACCCAAAACTCTGAGCAACACCAACTGTGTTCATGTCTGCCACCTCCTAACTGCAGTGAGAGGTTTAT
>NW_009728349.1:0-4724 GCF_000703405.1 Apaloderma vittatum
TCAGCACCACGCTCAGCCGACTGAGCTAACCAGCCCCTCAATTTCTACCTTGGGTGAGGCAAGAGCATCCTTCCTGCTGCCCGAGATCCTTCCTGCTGCCCATCTCCCCCACTTCACAGCTTGGCCACTGGTCCTGGCAAAGCCACGGCCGCTTTGTGGCGGGGCAGCTGCCACCTCCGAAGGGACGCCTCGCGCCGCTCGAGGGCTGGGTGCAGCAGGAGCCACGGGGGCGTTCGCGTCGCTTTGCTCTGAGTGTTAAACTTAAATCAGGATTTTGGACTCCCTGCAGAGGCGGTTCCCTCCAGGGGTTGCCTCAGGAGCTGCTGATATAGCTGGTATTACCAAAACTGAATTCTTCAACCCCTAATGAGGGCACTTGGGGGCTGATCCTGGGTGCTGGAAATCCTCTGCATCCCATAGCGCCTGCATCGAGAGCATCCGACGGCTAAACCGGGTGTGTTTGACTAAACTGGGTGTATTCGACCCTTCCGCGGCTTTAACTTGTGTTTCCAGCTTAGCTTAGCCAGCAGTCGCTTTTGGGAAAAGAACTGGCTCCTCCGAATTGAGGTTGCTGCCTCTTTGGAGAAGAGGGGAGAAGGAATGAAATAATAGTTAATACTTAATGCATATGAGCAGCAGTGCTGCTCGGGTTGCCTAGCAGCCGGTTAGACACCAGAATAAAAAGGGCTGAGTGAATGCGGTTGGAGCGGGTTCCTCGGAATCCGACCCGTGCGATCCATGTTTGGGGTTGGTTTTTCTTTTTTGGGGAGGGAGAGGAGATGGTGGAATTTACCACTAATGGATATTTTAGCTCTATGCACTCCCCCACCCCCATCTGTTTTTCCTTTTCAGTTTTTGCAGCCAAAAGGAGGTGTTAAAAGTTTTGTAGGATTTCTGGAGATGAAATGGGCAAAAAAAATAAAATAAAAAAGCCTCTCCAAGATACTTTTTCCTTCTCTTCAGGACTGTATCTCTGCAGTGTGGAGCTGGTTAGCATTTCACAGCCTCCTCGACGTACGGCTCAGCACACGCAGTAAAGGCTGGATAGACTGGAAATAGCTTCTGCAGTCACACTTAACGCTTCTAACGCTGCTCTCGTTCTTGCACCCAGTGGATGTGCATTTCGTTTTCTGGAGAGCAAAAGCAGAAAAATACTTTGAGAGGCAAAAAAAAAAAAGAAATAAAAAGTGTGTGCGGGGGGGAGTTGAGCTGCTGTGTGATTGCAGAGAAACTGCTCCCTCCCCCACGAGGCCAGCGATTCCCCAAAGTTGGAAGGTTGGAATAAAAACCACTTGGAGATAAAAATAAGGAAGGCTGACTGGTTAAAGAGTGACTTTTTGAAAGTGGGTTCTTCTTTCTGCTTTTTCAGTGGAAGCTGGAAACCCTTTTTCTTGTCAGGCTGGGAGCTACAGGACTCCCACGGGTGACACCCCAAGACCCCTCCCTAGCTGTCAGCTCTCAATTTTAATGTGCTTTCCTCATCCCAGCGGTAACTTTTTAGCATATTAAAGCCGGAATGAGGGCACTTAGCAGGGAGGAATGGAATGAGAAAAATCTTGGACTTCATTTGCCCATCTGCAGGAATAAGAACAGCGGCTCTTTCTGGGCAGCTCAGCCCTTGGCTCTTTCTGGGCAGCAGCTCGGCTCTTTTTGCTCTCGAGTGAGCTGATAGGTCTCGACTTGGTGCCGGCGGACATCACTCTGGTAATTTTGGTGGAAGGACCAAAAAGAGAGTTCTGGCTTTCTTTGCGGGCTGGCGTTTGTGTGAGACCAGAGTTATCGAGAGGTTGGTGGCGTTTATCTGTGCTGCTCCTGCTGTGGGGGCAGAGATGTTCCTCCTGAGCAGAATTATCTCTAAAAGCCCTTTACTTGGCCAAAGGTGACAATGTTAAAGCATCTTTTAACCGTATTTTGCACAGCTTGGAGACTTCAGTGCTGAAGTCTACCCTAAGGCAATGGGTAGGATGGGCGAGGATATCGTTAAGGAGCTTATTTTGAGTTCCCTTTTTTGCGTAATGCCTGCGATTGCTCCCGAATCAGCTCAAACAGCAGCGAACGGTGCGCGTGTTCGCTCTTTGCTGAGGAGATTCTTCAAGTTACGACATTTTGCAATTTCTGGTTGTCATTTTGAAGTTGCCAAGCTATAGCAAACTCTTGGCTGTCTTCTGTTGAGTTGCCTGCTCTCTCTGTTGATGCTTCTCTGAACATCACAAGAAAAATGATCGGCCGCCTCCCTCCCAGTGTTCCTGGGCCTCCTGTCCTCACGCCTGGCCCGCGTGAGTCCTCCTGAGAAGGAGAGAAAAGCAATCAAATGCTGGAAAACCAAGGAGGAGTTTGAGGGTTGAGGTCAGTAACACTTTGGGAAAAAAAAAATCCTTAAACAAAGAACAGAAATTGTAATGCCTATTTAAAAAGTGCCTGGTACTATGATTTTTATTTTTATTTTTTCAAATCTGATGATGTTCTGCTTTCCCTGGCATCTATCTCCGAGCAGTGGGTGCTGCCGTTCTGTTGCGGTGCCCCGGGCGCGCTGAACCCTTAGAAGAGCAATGCCCAAGGAAGCCCTAGAAGCAAAATCAGCAACGTCGGTCCCGAGCTTCATCGTCCGTCGCCGTGAAGGTGAACTGCTGTGATGTCGATGCCTGAGCTCCGGAGGGACAAATTCTGCCCCTATTGAGTTTGGGAACCTGTGACAGCAACGTGGGGCTTTCATGATGATTAGCAAGCACAGCAGAACTTTTATGTTTCAGATCATACCGCTGCGCGCAGGACAATGATCTGGTTCCACCAGCCCCACAAAAGCCTGTCTCTGGTCTTTATTTCCACAGAGTTGCAAGCTCTCCCTTGAAATCCTCCGGGGGTTTATAAATTTCTGCTTGTGATCTGTTATTCAAATTTATTGTGGAAAAAAGAATGCAAAGTAGAGACTTTAGTTTCCCATGTTGATGGGACTAGAAAAAAACATGTTTCTGGTGATTTTCTCTTCTTCCTCGAATCAGGGGACACTCAAAAACCACACATGCCCTCTCCCAAAAGGTTATTCCCCAGCCAGACTATCTTTTCCCAGACTCATAGATACCACTAGAGATACCAACCTGTTTTAAATAAGCTAAAGCCTGCTTGAAAGGGGTCTGAATTCTGCTGGGAAACTTCTAGGAATCTACAAACAGGTGAAAGAAAAATAAAAAATAAGGAGTTGAAAGAGTCCTTGCTCAGGGACTTGTGTGTTTGTGGGTGGCTCTGGCCGTGAACTGGGGACACGGGGCTTTGCATAGTGAGTAGTTACTACTGTCTCCCAAAGATCTTAACTCAATAATAATTTAAAAAAACTCAAACAATAAAAAAAAAAAGGCTCTGTTCCTGGGCATCTGTTTTGACGAACACCGTTAATCCGTTTATTCTGAAATAACAAGTAAGACAAAAAAAAAAAAAAGCAAAAAAAGACAAGCCAAAACAAAGCGGCCAACCCGGCAGTTCCCCGCCCCCTTTCAGTTACTATAGCAAAGAAATTATTTGTCGGCCCTCCCGGGCTTCTGAAAATACCCGCTGACATATTCCGTGCGCCTGGCGGGGCCGGCGCTGTTTGGTTTGGGAGCGCTCCCCGCGTTGCCTGGCGACGCGACCTGGACCCGCCGCTGGACCGCGTCGCCCCTGGCAACCGCTGTTGCTCCCCAAACAGCATCAGTCCCCGCATCCTTCCTCCCCCCGCACCGGCCTCGGGGACCCCCGTCACCCCTCGGGCTAAAGGCGACTTTCCTCCCCCGCCAAAGCTGACGGTTGGAAGGGGTTTCAGTCTTTAGCTCGCCAGGCTCCCAGCGCGGCGCTGGGGGGCGAGCGGGTCAAAGTGCCTTGCCCAAAGGGGATGGATGGATAAAATTTGGGGTGTTACCCAACGTCCCCCCCTCTCCAGGGAGGCTGCAGGCGGGCTGAGACATCGGAAAACCACCCTCTGGTGTCTCCAAGCCGACAGCACTGCCCACTGGAATTTATTGCCGGGGTAGAAGATAGAACTCAGTTAATTCTGGTTCGGTAACAGACAATTCTTTTTCTCCTGGAGAGTGTGAGCTGCTGGAGCAGCGTGCAGCCGGGCAAGCTTTCCTCGGATGCGGTCGGTCCTATTAGCATCCTCACCAAAAATCCTGCGGTGCCTTTCTCTGAGGGCAGAATATTCAAACACACATTCCCAAACAGCGTTTCTAGGGCGTCTAAAGCTGCCTTCTCATTGCTTTGCCTTTCCAGGAAGAATTGCGCGTTTCTGGGTAGTTTGTATCTTCTGTTTGAGGTCTTGTTTACCCCTGGAGTCCGCAGTCACCAATCGCTGTGAGAACCTTACTTTTCCACAGGAAAAAAAACCAGCGCATTCCCTCTTCACTGGTAGCAGTGCCCTGGTCTGGAAAGCAGTTGCTTCTGTCCCATTACTTGCCCACAGGTGCACGGATGCTGCGATGGAACAGTTCAAGAACAACTGTGAGTTCAGTTTTGGGACCCCCTCTCTCCGTGCCAGCCCGAGGCTCCGATGAGCCCGTTTGCAAACGCGCTCACACGTGTGTTTGACCTGGGGACAGTTTTACTGCACATAGAGAAGCAGAACTGTCAACAAAAAAATTCCCAACTCTCATCAGAAAAGTTTGTTCGTCCATGGAAGGAGGTGTTGATGGGACATCTTTCTGTGTGTCACACAGGAGAGCAGAGGCGGCAGTTGCCTGGGTGGCCACAAAGGCCAG
>NW_009728350.1:0-4407 GCF_000703405.1 Apaloderma vittatum
GACGAGATCGAGGGGTTGCCTGCTTATTTTTTGTGGGGTTTTTTTTTGTTTCTTCCGGACTCTTCTGCTATTTTTTATTATTTTTTTTAAATGCTTGTGTACTCCTCTCTCGGTGGAATGGGTGGATGCCTACCCACATCAATAAGGCAGAAAGTATGCAAATACCTGCTGCTGCACTTTGATTATTTTGCGTGCGTATGTACACACACACACACACACACACACACACACATATTGAGCGTCCCTGTTTGTTGCTTCCACAGTACTTACCTCATTTTCCCAGAAAAACTTGTAATAATCCCCATCGTGCTGCTGCCTGGGAGCAGGGGGGGATCCGGAGTTGGGGCTCCGGGTGGTGGTTTTTTAAGTGGCAGCTCCTGAGAAATAGAGGAATCGCTCTGGAGGCGAGCGCTCCGTTCAGTGGGTGCAGGATCCAGTCGTTAGCATTTCTTTATCTTCATCATATTCCGAACAAACACGATCCCTGCACCAGGCACGGCCTGCCTGACAGAGCTGCGTGTTCGTGATTTTTGCCGGCCTGTTTATTTTTAGGGTCTTAGCGCCTGTTTGTAGAGAATAGTTGTTCCATCGTCATAGCAACCAGGCTGAGTGTATTATAAACATTATTAAAGGAAACCTTTTCCATCTTAAATGAGGACTTCCTTTTCGAAATAAGATTTTAGGGGCGACGTAAATCGTTGGAGCTTTTGTCTGGGGTTTGCTCCATGACGGGATGGGAGGACCCGACGCTTTGCTCTTACAGGAGGATGCTTTTACTTTCGGCAGATGCGTTGTTGTGCCCGTTGAAGCTAATTTAATCTGCTGTTGGTAAACATTGCCCTCGGCCCATTGTGGTAGCAGATAAGGAGGAAGCGAGCGTAATCTACTTAGAGAGGAGCCTCCACGGAAATAAGTATTTTTATAGCTTACTCGGAAACAATCACATCACTGTCAGAAACCGAGTAACTGATCAAAGACACTTCCTTTTTGAAGCTTACTGTTCTCTCTACGTGTCCTAAACCTTCCCATGTTCTCTTCGGTCTGATACCCTAGAAAAGGAGAGGTAGGAAGGGGAGACGCTTTGTCAAAAGTGCAGAAAAGCAGGGAAATGGGGTTTGCTGTGCTGGGGTGTCAGTCCTCCTTAGCTGGGGACGGAGGATCAGAGTCATCGTAGCAGCTGGAGGAAGGACACAGGCTGTGCTTTGAAGTCCCTCTATTTGCTGCGTTCAAACAGGTTTAACGTTTTGAAGCGTCGGGGTGTGCTAGTCAAAAGTGTGTTAGATAACAAAGCAGGCGCTGTTGTCTCTGTGTCAAGGCTCAAAAAAGCCAAAAAGGTGTTTGGCTCCTCTGCTGCCAACTTGAATCTTCAGCCCTGAGGATGATGGGAATCCTGGTGCCCCTGTTCTCCTTCGTGGCTTGTTTGCTGTTGCTTGTTTCCTCTTACAGCAAGGTGGGGAGGACCAGAAGATACTTACTAAGGAAAGGAAACACTTATTTCTCAGACAGCAGTTAAAAAGCTGAAGCAGTTTGCTCCTAAATCCCAAAATATTTGCAAACACGTTGATTTCACATAAAGTAATTTTTGAGCCAAGAAGCCAAAATTTATTATGACGTCTGTTTTAAGTAAATAAAGCGGTCAGTGAGAACTCTGGAGCAGCTCTTATCGTGAGGACATCCTCCAGCGTTTCCTTCCAAGGAGTTTCCTGCCTTGATAACCACAGCTTCTCTTTCAGAACAGGCTGATTTTCCTGACTGGTTTGGAAACAACGGTGCAGTGAATGCCAGAGCCAAGGGGAAGACAAGAATTTATTGGAGTCTAGGGTTTTGGGTTTGGTTTTTTTTTGCCTCGTGCTCTTGCCTGATTTCCGTATTTATTAGAGAAGGTATAATTTGATTACTACATGGAAAGCTGCCAGGGTTTGGAATTTTTAAATGGTGCTGTTGCAGATGTAGAAGTCTGCATCTCTCACTTAATTCCGTGTAAATACCAGCTTTATTCTACACTTATGACAGGCTTTTATCTGGTAATTCACCTGTCTTTGAGAAGTAAGCTAACAAAGTGAGCAAGAGTGATGGTCATTAAAAAACTCCACGTGTTTTGGAAAAGGACTAAATACCCTCCCAGGCTTCCCACCCCGCCAGAGAGTGTCAGTAGGTGGATGGTGGCAGCCTGAACAGGCTGGGCTTTGGGCAGTAGGTTGCAAACGTGTTGGGCAGCAGGCTCTTTCTGAAATGAATCAAAATTGATAAAAATCTTAAAAGTACTAGCTCAGGTGAATCACAGTCCCAGGAGCTTGGAAATATTTTTATGAAAAGTTTCTTAGTTATGGGATATTTTAAGTGCTGCTCCGACGAAATTGTTGCTTGGTTGTGTGTTGGTAACTGCTTCGTTAGGTACTTCACCAGCAATGTTACACCTCGTTGTCCCCTTACTAAAATAAAAACAGTTAGGGGAGCCAGTTAGTTAGTTAGTTAGTTAGTTGCCTGGGCAAAGCCACAGAAAAGCCTGATCTAACTTGGACGTTAACTCTATTTTGAATGTGGAGTTGGGCCTGTGACCTCCAAAAATCTCCTTCAGTGAAAGTTACCCCGTTGTTTATTTTCCTGGAACAACCATCAAGGCCTTGTCTCTGCAGGAATGTTGCACAATGGAGCAGGAGTTATTGTCTACAAATTCCTTCTGTTCACACACCATGGCCGTCTTAAACTAGGAAGAAACCCTGGGAGTAGTTTTGCACAGCGAAGTCTGGGCAGCTGAGGTTGAATTTGCTCACCCACTGAATGCCTGACTTGTGTCACTACATGTGAGGTTCCCAAGACCATCTGGGGTCCCCAAGACCATCTCGAAGTTGCTGTTGCTGCCTTTTGTTCCTTTTTTTTAAGAAAAAACAGAACGTTTGTGATCTGAGGTTTGTGTCACTCTGCGTTTAGCTCTGCTCTGGGCTACTTCTAGAGTTGTCTTTTGAGATTTCGCTTCTGTGTAAACACCTGGAGAGCTGTAACCTTGCCTTTTAAATACATGGTGGAGAAGGTTTTGTCCTCGCTGTGTAACCTCTGGGTGCCATCCTTACTTTCCTTTGTGCCACCTCATGTTTCAGGGTAGGTTCCTACAACCCCGCAGGCCTGCCTGCTTGATTCATCCCATCTGCAGAAATCATCAGGCTGCAGATGCTTGTGAGAGGCTGTTGGAACAAACCGAGGTGAAAGATGACTTGAGCTGCTTTTGGTGTTGAGTCAAAGCACAGGAAATCTGCCCTGAGGCCTTGAAGTCGAGGGTTAGGGCAGACTCCCCTGCCCCGGTCCTGCCTGGCACTCTCCTTCCTGAGCAGAAGAGATGAACACTTGAGGTTGTTTTGCAGTAGCTGCTGCCACGGGAGAGATCTCTGTGTGCTGCTTCCTAACCTGTTCCTCCTGCCTGCTCTGCCACCCAGGGATTGCACACTCTCCTTCCACAGAAGGTGCAAAGCCTCGAGGCTCTGTAATCGGCCAGGTCGCGTGGAGCACGTTGTGGCATGGATGCGATGAGAAGTCACTGGAAAAGATGCGTATCTCTCGTCACGGCGCTTTCCTAAACTCAAGGCTTTGTAAAGTCAAGGCCTCGAACGAAGCTTCGGCAACCTCGAGCGAAGCTGCAGCAACGTGAGGAAGCTCAAGTTTGCAGCGCTTGTATTTAGAGTGCTGCAGCCAAATTCTGTCAGCTACTCGGTATACTTCAAGGGTCATCCGTAGGCGTCAGAGAAGATCTCAAGACAATAATAGTGCTCTATTTTAGCATACTCATTACAAAGTATAACTGCCCTCTGCCTCTAGCAACTATTTTTTTCCTCGTACTCGAACGGTGCAGAAGTGGGAAGGCAGCAATATTGCCTCTCTGCCTGATTCCCCTCATTGTCTTTTCGCATGAGACCCTTTTTTTCTTTCTCCGTGGGCTCTTAGAAGGGAAACAACCTTCAGCAAAAAAGATGGTTTGCAGTGGCGTGCTTGTAATTACTGGCATATTCATCTTGAAGAAGAAGCAATCAAACTGCGAGGCTTTTTCTGCTGACGGGCAGCTGTGCGAGGAGATTGATTCATGAAAGGAGACGTAGTTTTGAAAGAAGCTGAAATGCTGTTTACGAATCGTGAGAGAATTCACATCGCACCATTTTTAGTGTGAAATAGGAGTGGGACAGGGGGTTCCTGATTTCTTTAGTTTCTTTATCTAGTGGACCCGTAACCTCTCTGGAGTGTGGGCGGTGTGATACATCAATAAAAAAGACAGGAGGATCTGGATAAAAGAGAAGAGGATCATTGCAATTCATTCCAGCGTCAGTGCAGGGGGATGATGCTTCTGAGTAGGTGGCCCTGAGAAGGGCTGTGCTCTGGGCAGGAGCTTCTCTAACTCCCATCCTCGCTCCAGCTTCGCAG